>NC_142794.1:4625489-4731993 GCF_049724085.1 Artemia sp. Qi Xiang Cuo | reverse complement strand
ATAACATTTTTACACTCTTTATCCATATGATAGGTTTTCTTTCAGTAGGACTGATATTCAGAAAATTAAGAAATTTATATACAGATTATCGAAACCAAAAGTCTCAGGGGTTCAATTTAGAAGTAATATAAGGAGAAATTGAGTTACAATGGATCTTAGTAATGTTGTGTTTCCTTTTGTTTATTCCTCTTAAAAGAAAACTATACTAAGATTTTAAGTGGGGGAGATTGTAAGGAGGCCTTAATTTGTGAAAATTTAGTAACTCAATTTCAGTAAAATTCGGAATTCCCTTTTGCTTCAATAGGTCAGAAATATAGCGACATTTTCAAATTAGCTTGAATTTGAAAATAACTGCACTTTGCGTTAATAGTCATGAATCTTTCGGTGACACTTCTTTTTCCAAGAATTAGACGACCATTGAGCCCACGATAAATATTTGACGTTCTGATCTAGACCAGCTATGGGTCTGAAACAAAAGGGACTGAAAAGCCTTGAAACACTGGAAAAAACTCCTTTTATCAAAAAGTGGTCGACTGGCTAAGAGAGCAGGGAAGGTCGCTAAACGGATCAAGTAGCAAAATGAATATAACTTACAGAGGAGGCAAAAATCGAGGTAGTTTTGCCTCGGAACCAAGGAATATGAGTAAGTGAAGTTCTTTTTAACTATGATAAAAAGCTACTAATAGCCTGCATAAATTTCCTTTGAAAACCACTGAAATCAGATAATAAGCTTAGAAGAGATGAATGTCCCCTGGGCTAAACTCAGGTCTTATGCTGAGTTGAGCAAATAGATTTAATGCTTACATTTGAGATATTTTAACTGAAATTGGAGTCAGAGCAGAAATTTCCATTTGAGGGTTGTCAATAGACTCATAAAGAGTTTATTAATTATGGGATGGTAAAGCTAACTAAAACAGACTAGCAACAGAAAAATACGCTCTCAATAGTTTAGGAATTTTATTATATTTTGGTGATTTGGGTTTATAATTCGGTTAGTATATTTCACTTAGCCAAAGCTTGAGCCATTGAGACAAAAGACATTATTTTAAAGATTAAAATAAGCTAAGATTAATTTGTTCCCAAATATTTAAACTTGTATAAGAGGCTTTGAATAACCGAAGGTTTCAGGACAGGGAAACTTTAAAAAAGAAGCCAATGTTAGGAGAGCCTTTTGTGCTTTCTTTTTCCAGTCTAGTTTTCCTTGAAACTTATCCTGTTGTTTGTAATGATCTCAAACCCAGACACTTGGAATTATCGAACAAAACATTACTCACCACCTTGTGGATTTTTCTGAAGTGTATACGGATGAGAACCCTATTCCCTTTTTAGTAATTCTTTCATTTCAATAATCCCGTACCGACTGTTTATACAAGGGTGGCCTCATTGTTTATACAAACAGGTTAGGGAAAAAGGGAATAATGTTGTCAAACTAAAAGTTCTACGCTCTTTATGTCTAGATATGTTCAATTAAGAGTTTTCCCTGTTGAAGTTAAAGCTTATCAAAAGTACAAGGAACACAAATTCCTTGAGCAAGATATAAACATAGGATATCTTGGTTTGGGTTAATGTAATAAATTAGTACTAATCAAGTATGGTTATTCCTAGTTTGGCTCACTCGAGACAGAATAATTTGAACTAAAGGATTTTAATTCCCCAGAACTCAAGCCTTGACTAGCTATTCAAATGTATATCTTTCAATTAGAAACATTCGATAGCCTAAAATTATCTCAATCCTTTTTTGTCGTTAAACATTTATGGATTCAGCAGGCAAACTAATAGATTTTTAGACAACTGATATAGAAGATGTTTTAGAAGTACTTAAAATAATTAGAGTTAGAATATTTTCCTTTTATTTCCTTTTATAATAAATATCAGTTGTCACTGAATTCTGAGCATCGATTCTTACCCAAGCCTCAGACATAAGACGCTACCAAATTTTAGCCCTGATAAAGAAGGGGCAACCTTACAAGTGGATGAAATCGTGGCGAGAAGTGCCAAGATTTTTACCGACGCTGTCAAAACTTGTATTTGGTTAAATATAAACCACAAAAATAATGACATATCATCTCCCAAAATATCAATCATGGTGAGTAGGTGCAGCAGTTTTTTTCACTTATGCCGTGATTTTAAAGATTGTGCCACAGTTTTCCATTTTTCCATTTGATCAAATAATACGTTTGTAAATAGTTACAAACCAAAATGAATGACTTGAATGTATTAAGAAACCACCTCGACATCTACTGGAAGCTTTATCCTGGTCCATCGATGCGACGGTTTTATCATCGCATACTCTGATTTTACAGATGGTGCTCCATTTTTTTTTATTTGGTTGAATGAAAAATTTAAAAATACGAATATAAGTCAACAAACACACCGGTTTTACTGACTGGAAGGATTGGGAGAAAACTTAATTGGTACTAACTAGTATCAGTTACTTTCAATGTGAAAAGACCTGATTCAAGTTTCATAACAGGTTATGTGGGTAGTAAATTATACGCTGTGGATGGTAAAGAGAGTAACGCCCGCCCAAGGGACCCATATATTAGTTCTAACATTGTATTTTTAAGCAAAATATATGATTTGGATGATATAATTTAAGTGCAAAAGAGTAGATTAATGAAAGGAATTAGACATGTCAAATTTAAGAACGAATCAAGGGAAAATAAAATGCTAGGGTGCATGAATTAATTTGACAAGGAGTATCGTAAAAGGATCAATACCATTTTCACAAAAACAAAAAGCCTAATTTGATTTTAGCAGCCAAGCAGGTTGTTTAGAATCCGTTTGCGACATAATCAGCCAAAAGAATCAAATTGGCCGTACGTTACTATGAAAAAAACTAAAAATCTTAAAAAATGTAGGCACATGTAGAGATAGATTCTTATGTTTAAAGCTACGATTATACAAGCAAGATGTTTGGTAATTGACATGATTTCCTGGAACTCATATGGTCCGAACTGGGAAGATATGTACGCTAAATTTAGCTTATTACTCACAGAGAGAATCTCATGAGAGAAGGAGCCCGTAGCAACACCTCGCTAATAAAAAAAAAACGTTTGAAATTCTTGCAGCAATTGCAAGATGAAACAAGTTATTGCTTACAAACAAGCAGTTGAAAATACTGAACCGACACTGAAGCTAAAGAATCTGTCTCAAGAATTATGTCAAGATGGATCTCTAGGTCAGATATATTGACAACGTTGTGGATCATCTTTGACACTATTGTTTAAGTTCTCAAAGGATAATGAAAGAAATAGTCCGACTTCTGAATAACCGCATCATATGCTTTGATTTTATTCTGATACTTATGTTCCTATGCCAAGTCCTGTTTGAGACAAGGATTCTCGCTAAAAAGCTTCAGACTGAACAGCTTGATCTGGTGATTGCATACAGAAAACTCAGGGCAATATGCAATATCTCATACGCTATCGTCCAAGATTAATCAGATAAAGAGGGAAATTTTTCATCACAAGCAGCAGTGGGAAAAAGTTGATTTATTAGTCAAAGGCGAGTTCCAACTAAAACAAAAACCTAGGCATCCATCTGCTTGTTATTCAGAGGAAATTTCTAGTCTTGGAAACAACACTTTGAATGACTGGATAACCTATATCTTATAACATTCATGTTAGAGCTATTGGCTTGGACTTAAGCCAAAAGCTATAAAGTCATTAATTAATGCACAAAGAATAATTCTTTTCGCTGAACTATGTTTTATTAGATTTTTCTAGACTGGCATTCACTGGGATTATACTTCACTGAAAAACCTTTCTGGTTTGATAATATTAATAAAATATTCAATTTATGAGCGATCTATTAACTTTGAACTCGGAATCAATACTTGATAAACCAATGCATTATGTATCAGCATTTTATTTATCAATTTAAAAATTATTAAAAATTAAGTAATTACCTTCTAAACTACTACTACTACTAACAACTCATCGCAGCACCAAGCCGCCTGAGGCCAACACGGCTACGCACGCTCCTCCTCCACCCCAATCTATTCAAAGCCTCCCTTTTTACACTCGCCCATGAAGGTCCCAGTTCCTTTAAATATTTCTTTATGACGTCCTCCCAACCCAGACGGGGACGACCTGCCTTCCGTTTAGCCCCAGATGGCTGGCCGAAAAGAACAATCTGTCATCCTTCATCCGAACAACCTGCCCTAACCACCTCAACCTTTCTTTCATTATAGACCTAGAAAGCGGTATTGAACCACATTTTTCGTATAGCCTATTGTTTGAAATACGGACAGTCAGCCGGGTACCCAGAACAATCCTTAAGCAATTTCTCTGGAAAACATCTAGCAAATCTTCATCCGCTTTTCGGAGCGTCCATGCTTCAGAGCCATATTTGACCACTGTCATCACTGTAGCTTCTAAGATTCTAATCTTGGTTTGCAGACTTATCTTCCTATTCTTCCAGACTTTTTTTAACTGTGAAAAAACACCCTGAGCCTTGGCTATTCTATTTTTAACATCTTCACTGCTCCCACCATCTTTACTAATAATACTACCAAGGTAAGTGAAACTGCCCACCTGATCAATCTTTTCATTACCCAACGTCACCTTTTCATCTTCACTTATTCCTAGCCTTAGTGACTTGGTCTTCCTAACATTAATTTTCAAACCACTCCTAGCACCCTGAACTCGCAACACCTCTAAAACTTCATTCATTTTGCTCGCACTTTCATCTAGGATGCTTAAATCATTAGCATAATCCAAGTCCAGGAGACTTTTTCCTCCCCATTTGATTCCGTGGTCTCCCATTACCTTTCCAGTGCTCCTTAAAACAAAGTCCATCAAAATAATCAATATAAAGGGGGATAGAACACTACCCTGCTTAACTCCTAATTGAATACAAAACCAGCTGCTAGCCTCATTTCCTACCTTAACTGCAGCAGTGTTATTTTCGTACATAGCGCTAATAACTTTAATGTATTTGTCTGGTATATCGTACATGAATAAAACCTTTACTAAAGCTCTTCTATCAACGGAATCGAACGCTCGCTCGTAATCTATAAAACTGAGGACCAAAGGTGTTTGAAAACTTAAGAACTTCTCAATTATTAACCTAAGATTGAAAATTTGGTCAACACATCCTCTACCTTTTCTAAAACCGCACTGCTCTTCTCTTAAAACTTTGTCTACGGCATCTCTCAGTCTAAAAAGTATCATATTACTAAGCAATTTGCTACCTACAGAGACCAGACTAATGCCTCGATAATTACCACACTCACTTTTATCACCTTTCTTATAAAGTGGCTTAATTAAGGTTTTCCTAAAATCGTTAGGTACTTCCCTTTTTCAAAAATCATATTCATAATCTCCAATAACTTATTTCTAACCTCAGAGCCACCATATTTAAGAAACTCATTTACTACCCTATCAGCACCTGGAGCCTTATTATTCTTTAATCCTTTTAGTACTGTTTCTAATTCCTCCTCACAAAACAAATCCTCATTCACATCCAAGGTATCACAAACTATTTCATTTTCCTCTATATTTTTTCCTGCAACTCTATCTCGGTTAAGCAAATTCTCAAAATGTTCGGCCCATCTTGCTTTAGCTTTTGTCTTATCGCTAATTGCCACCCCATTCCTATCTTTAACTGGGACAAGTCCGGATTGACTACTACCTCTCAATTTGTTAACGTGCCAGTACAATATTTTACTATTATGCCGTCTAGCTGCATCTTCTAAATCCTCGGCAATTTTATCCAAGGCCTCCACTTCACACCTCCTTAGTTCATATTTCAATGCTTTCTCCACTTTATTTACATTTCTTTTGTTTTCATGTGATCTATCCCTCAGATAATTCTTGTACACGTCCTTTCTCCTTTCTATTAAACATAAAGCCTTTTCACTAATATTCTTAGCTGCAGTTCTAGCTTTCTTCCCTAATACACCTTCAGCAACTTGACAAATTATTTTTATAAAATTATTCCAACCATCTTCCACATTATCAAATTTTAAGCTCTCAAGTTTAGTATTCAACTGTTCCTGGAAAGTTTCTCTCAAATTCTCATAGGAGGACAATCTTTCAGGGACCCACTTATGACAAGGTCTAAATATGCCTTCAACTCCTCTTTTATTCATGAAAATATTGATTCATTATCTATTCCAATGTTATTATGAAACAAATTTTACCTTTTTACCATAACTCTTTAATTACACTTGAAAACAATATACGGATGTAAAAAACAACAAAAAATACCCTTATTTAATATATTATCTATGTACCATGGTTGCAGTGACAGCTGTAACCTAAGACAGAGTGCATAAATATTGACACTGCCTAAACAGTGCCTATTGACAGTTCCTGCTATATTTACCATGGTGGTACAGAAATCACAAGATTATTTGTCGTTTTTGACTTATCAACCCTATAGTACTGCTTGACAACATCGCTAAGGACCTGAAGATCAAAACTCCCAGGAAGATATGTGCCAGTGACCCCCTCAATTATGTTTTTCCAGATTAGAGATTTATAAATATTGTTATGTTATTTATTTTGTGTTTTCTTATTATTTCCTTGTGGATAATAGTATTTTGTTTTTCTTTTTTACTCCACATTTATTTTGTATAGCGGGTTATAAATAAATTTTTTTAATTACTTCAAACCCCTTAAAATGGCGTCAATTTAGAACAAAAATTCACCAGAAATTAGCCGTCCAAGCTTTTTAATGGCACCGTTCTAAGATTTTTTTTAGGAACTTACTAAAGATAAACCAAACTACATTGTCACCAAATATTTGCAAACACATTTCGAAAAAAAAATGTCATGCTGAGTAATAAAATTTTAGAGTTTGAAAAAATTCGTTAAGAGCATGGAAAAAAAGATTCATGGGAGTGACCTTATATTTATGAGCACATTTTAAAATCATCAATCATATTTATCTCAGTAGTGGTCTTATCATTTTTAGTGTTTTTAATGCAGGCAAAATTACACAAGAGCCATAGATAAGTATAAAATACAACGTATTATGGGTCTTTTTGCAAAAGTATTTTATGCAGTTTCATAATATTTAGAAGACAAATGAATAACCTAGACCATGAAGAACATAGCAATCTACAATTAGTATACTTTTAAAAATGACAATTACAAGTCAAAATTGAAAATGGAAAAAATGTATGGTTAGAATATAAATAACAACAAGTACTATAAGCGAAAGCAAAAATCTATGCTCATCAAAAATATTTTTGAAAATTGGTATCCTAGGATTTTCTGGCCTGCGAAAACGATCTAAATGGATCAAGAGCAGGTGTTCAAAAAGGTTTTGCTCTAATCACAAAAATAAACAGAGAATTGCTGCTACATTGTAGGATGGCTGTTTTAGACTACAAGTATTCCACTTTCCAACTTTCTCATAATTTGCTTTAACTATATGTACACCATGATAGCTATCAGCCCTTTTTCATTCTTTTTTCTGACAAATAAACAGTTTTGAGAGAAATTGACTATTTGTGCAAGGTTTGAACAAGAAAACTTTCAGCAAATACTGAAGGGCATGTTGAAGAAACCAAAGGTCCTATGGACATACTGCTACTAATGCTGCTACAACTATTGCTACTGCCTGAGCTAAAGGTATTGAGGTGAAGCTTTGAAGAAATATTTAGGCAGATGTTGAACTAAATTAAAAAAAACCTTGAGCATGTCGACTTACAAAAAGGTGACAATGAAATGTCTGAAGCACAAAAATATTGTTAATATGGATCGTTAAATGTGATTTGTGGGAGATTTTGAAATAGTCAGAAGGCACTATATGTATATTTTAATGCTGCCATTACAATTAATGTAAATTATGACGCTAAGGCTGTTAGGACGGAATTTATGCATTCAGGTTTTCAAATTGGGCATATCAGAAATATAATAGGCAGCACCACTCTATAATAGCTAGAAATATCATTGAAACTTTTCAAGGAGCTAATTATATTCAAAATTAAAAGTTCTGGTGCCCTTTTTATGAATAAAAAAAGATTGAAGGGCAAGCAGCCCTTCAGTCAGGCTCATTCCTTTTCAAAACACATCAAGTCAAAATAGTGAGGCAGTTATTTTGTTCTGACTAGTAAGGTTGTCCAGTAGCTATGTATTTTGGTATTTTAGGTTTTTTAACCCCCCCCCCCCCCATGCAATCGATCTCGTATGCTTTAAAACTAAATGTAACTGTGAAATAAATCAAAAGGTATTGTGTTTATGGTTACCAATAAGAAAAATCAGCAATATACCGAGAATGCGTAAGGGTATTAAGTTGAAACTTTTGGGGATAGTATGATTACTACATCTGCTATTACAATTCAAATAAACAAAAAAAAGTGTAAGTGTAGTATCCAGGTTATCAGGGAGCATAGATAGAATCTTTTGGGAAGGATATTTAGTTTTATTTTTCAGATCAACTTCAAAAGCTAAAAAATTAAAAAATATTGTTTGTGTCAGGATTCAAAATTACTGAAAAAGTTTCTCCAACATAAAAACAGCAACCCATGCTATGGATTCCTATGAAAAAAAAAACTAACAAGATATAAAATATAATTTTTTCGATGAAAAAGAATACGCCAATAAAAAACAAACAGAAATAAATTTTTAAAAGCTTTTTCCACAAAACAAGTTTTTCAAAGAAAAGTAAAGAGCTCTATTCCAAGAATTAGTAAAAATTAAGTCAAATAATTTTCCAAGCGTAAAACTACCACAAATCACTATCAATAAATAAATAAAAAAAATAACACGAAAAATCAAATCTCTTAACACCGAAAACATAGATAAATCTTTCAAAATGTTTTGAAAGTCTTATATTAGTATAATATTAAATCATTTCAATAGATAATTAAAAACAATAAAACAAACTCTAGATACTTCGGCCGCACATAGTGAAATTGCCATCAGCATTTGAGTTCTTTTAAATCGTAAAAAAAATTCCTTTGTAACATACAGTCAGGCTGGAGTACCTTGCGAGCAGATTTATTTGCTGTGTTATGCTTTTTTTTATAGATACATACACATAATTCAGATTAAAAATTTCTATTGAACTGAAAACAATAAATACATTCTTTTAGTTCACTGTTCATCGGCTAAAAGCAAATTGTTCAATAAAACAATATTTACGCTGTGACTGATAAATGGTCACAGGCGACTGATAACTGATGATTGAAAACAGGACTAGCAAGAGTTCATCGTCGTATGTTTATACGCAGACAAGATGTTTGCTTAGTTTAAAATTTTCGCTAAGCTATGATTGTTTACTTCAATTTTTTTTTCATCATTTTTGACTTTGTATTAAAACGAGTCATCCCTCTGAGTAAAATGTGACTTTCGTTTATTTAACTCACTGAGACTCGCTATGTTTTTCTAGCTAAATATTTAAAACAACAGAGAAAAAAAACTAAAAAACTTCCACAAACTTCCAGACAAAAAAACTCCCTGAATGTCACAAACTCCCTAATCTCCCTAAAGACAAAAAAACTATTGACTTCATCTGCACAAAATGAATTCAGTACTTTTGTTTGAATCTAGTGTTTTCAGTGAATTACTATTCTACACTAAAAATTTCTGTTAGGCAGTTCAGATAATATCAGCCAATTTTCTGCTTCTTTTGATTTTCTGATTTTTTTTTTCTTGTCATCGTTTTTCACTTTGTATTAAAAGTATTCATCCCTCTGAGGAAAACGAGACTTTCGTTTTTTTTTAATCCGATGAGACTCGGTATGTTCTTCTAGCTAAATATTCAAAACCACAGACAAAAAAACTAAAAAAACTTCCAAAACTTCCAGACAGAAAACTTCCTAAACAGACCAAAAACTTTTGACTTCATCTGCAAAAAATGAATTAGGTATTTTTGTTTGAATCTAGTATTTTCATTAAACTGATATTTTAAACTAAAAATTCACCTAAGAATTAAAATAATAGACAAAATTATTACTTTGTCTCTCAATTTGAGGGGGAATATAAACTGTAAATATGGTTTACAAAATTTAAACAGATATATAGTTTTAAGGCTTATTATCAAGCCTTTTGAAAATAACAAAAACTGCAAAACTACTTTCAAGCGAAAATTTAAAATAATCATTGAAGACACCAAAAGTAGTTTGACGAACACCTGTAAATTGGAAAAAGATAAAACTAACGTTCCATCTTAAGATTAAGTCTCTTTATCCTGTTTATGTCCAATAAAAAATATGCAATGCATTCCAATCAACAAAAATACAGTGTTTTAGGTACACGTTCATTGTTAGAACATTTGGGTTGCAATTCCTGGATGTTGTCTTCAGATTTGTATGGTCGTAACATGTTATGTATATTGAGCAAAGGATCATCTTCACGTTTTGGTGACAAAGGAAGGTTCGGAAAATTAAAGGGATTGACAAGTTCACATGGTAAAAGTAATTTCAAATTCTTAAACAATTTCTCTACTAAACAGACACATAGAAATTTTAGAAGTAAAGATTATTAAGCACAGGCAACTACTTTTTCTTTTTTGTTAGGTTTAAAAATGTAAATATACAGACATTATATACATATATAAAATTAATTGTACAGCCTTTACAGGTTTTTTTTCTCAAATCATTTTTAAAATCTACTTTTTCTAAAGCAAAAGATAATCTAAAACATTCAACGAAATTCATTAACATAGAACAAACAAAAACCTGAAATTCTAATAAAAAAAAAATACATAACATAGAACTAATAGCTGGATAAGTGTAAATTTAGAACATTGTAGCCATTAAAAAACAAATAATAAAAATATATAACCAAAAAAATAAAGATTCTACAGTTTAACAGTAATAAAGAATCACAACCAATAAATTGGGGGTTTCTGCATTAGTTCCAAAACAATAATATACAAAATAGTTTCTCAAACTTTAACAGCTGAATTAAACTAACTTTATTCCTCTCTTACACGTCTTATGACTTGACATTCCTATCTGAAACCCCAGGAATAACACTGCTTTAATAGTAATATATTGTCCCTCCTACCTACACAGGTAAAAGATTAAAAGGAAAGTTCTCGACACGATGATGACTTGACTCGCCGAAATTAGAAATAAAGGAGAAAAAAAGTGTAGATTATTCTCATGAGTAAAATAGCTTTTACTTAATGTTATACTAGGGGATTAGAATATAAATAGTAACAGTTTTTAATGATTAATTAAAAAAAAACTTACCAATAAATCCTATCGTAAAATAGCATCAAATGCAATTCCAAACGTAATATTAGCAGATAAGAATACTTCTTAAGATTAAGTCTCAAAACGACCAGAAAGTACTATTAAATAATAGATTAAGTCCGAAGCAAACAAAAATTAAATAAACTATCATAGTAAACACATTCAACAAGTAATAATATAAATGAATAAATAGATCTTAAAGCGAGTAATGCTTAGATTGAATATGAATATCAAACTTAAAATGGAAAAAAAATATTTTCCTATTGAAGTATAAATTAAACTTAAAACGAACAGAAATTAAATAAACAATGAATGCAAACAAACATACAAGAGATATTAATATAAATTGATAAATAAATCTTAAAACGAGTGGAACTTAAATTGAATATGCAAATCCAGCTTGAAACGAACAAAAATCACTACAAATAAGAGTTTGGGTATAACCTCCTTCTCTCATTGTAAATGTCTAAAACCTACTGCGTCATTGGCACTTTACTGAAAACCAGTTTTATGACAAATGTTTTCTTTTGTACTTACTATTGAAAATAAACATTAAAATTACAGTAAAATTTTTGAGCTGGTGAGCTTTCAGCAATTAATATCATTTTACATACAATATTCAGTTTAATTTATTAGTTCTTTTTAAAGTTGTTAAAGACGAATATAGTTTCCCAACAGACAATGTTTTGGATACTGCATAAAATATTCAATTTGATGTTGGCTACCTCAAATTTTTTACCAGATGTATTTGGGAAAAAAGGGATTGGGGGGCCAGTTACCTTCTGATCACTTTTGACACTTAAAAAGGGCACTAGTACTCTCAATTTCCAATCGAATGAGCCCCATTTGAAGTTTATATGACGATCCCTTCTATGTGAAGTGCTACTGGGAAAAAAAATAGAGTGTGGGGGGAGGCTACCTAACCTCCGATCACTTTTAACTCTTAAAAAGTCAATTATATCTTTCAATTTCCGGTTAAATGAGCCTTCTAGGAAATTTATACGAGCATCCCTACTATAACAACCATATGTGCCCCCATGGCATACCTTACAACGCCTACCCCCAGGACCGGGGGGGCTGTGTCAGCAGCTAATTTTTTGCTATCAAAATTTTGAACTATTTTTAACAAAATTTCTATCTCAAATTGTTGATCGGATGTATTGAGGGCGTGGAGGAGGGGGGGGGGGCTAGTCGCCCTCCGATCTCTTTTAAAGTTATAAAAGTTAAGGCGTTTATGTTTTTTTCAGAAAAGCACAAATTTTGTTCTGGCCTTGGGAAGGCATAGGGGTTTTGCGCCCAACTTATGTTAATTCCTGCTCGTTTTGAGTTTGACTCGGTTTTTTATTGTAATTTCTGTTCGTTTTGGGTTTCATTTATTTATCGATGCTGATTTGTGGTAGTTTCACGCTTGGTAGAGTTTTTTTTACTTTTCTTTGAAAAACTTATTTTGTGGAAGAAGTTTTTAAAATTAATTTCTGTTCGTTTTATATTGACATAGACTTTTCAGGGAAAAAGAAAATTATACTTTAAATCTTTTCGTTTTTTAAGACTTTATAGTTTGGCTTGCTATTTGTATGCTGGAGAAATGTTTTTAGCAATTTTTAACAGTATACACCCTTTTAAAAATCTAGACACAAATAGTAATGTTTAATTTAGTTTCATACCTCCTCTAGTTGACCTGAAATGGAAAACATGATACCATTCGTAAAAAAATCTGTTTACTTTCTTTGATAGCTTGGATACACTTACGCTATTTAGATTTGGTTAAATTTTAAGAGCAGAAATGGGAGGGATGGCGTGGGGAGGGTGGGTTTGGGAGGGTGGGAGTGAAAGGGGGATAAGTTTTCCTCAAATCACTTCCGACTATTAAAAAGGGCATCAACCCTTTCTATTTTCAATCGAATGAGTCCTTTTCAAAGTTCCAACGACAACTCTTTCGATACAAAGTGCTTTGGTATAAACAACAACAACAACATAAAATAATACATTATACCCACTTCGATCTTTACTATAAAAATGTCAAGCCTTCCAATCACTTCCGACTATTAAAAAGGGCGCTATGCCTTTCGATTTCCAATCGAATAAGCCCTTTTGGAAACGACAACGCTTTCTAAAGGCAAAATTTTGATTGGATGTGTTTGGGGAAATTGTGGGCGTGAGAGGGGTGTTAGTTGCCTTCCAATCACTTTTGACTATTAAAAAGGGCACAAGCCACTCCAATTTCCAATTGAATGAGCGCATTTTGAAGTTTCTACGACAACAGTTTTGATACGAAGTGCCCTCCTCAAAAGGAAATAATTAATAAATAATACATTATGCCAACATCGTTCTTTTATACCCCCAGGGCACAACTTAAAACTCTTGCACTTAGGATTGTGGAGAGTGTCCTCCTCTTTACTTAGTCCCCGTTTCTTGTCTCGTTCTTGAGTGTCCCCATTCTTTACTTACGCAGCGCGATCATGCTACCTATGAAATATACAACAACTTTCTATATAAACCTTATATGGCCCCAGGGCATAACTTACAATACTTGCACTGAGGGCTCTGTGGGGGTTATCATCCTAAAAGACCTAATTTCCTGAACTTTCAACTACGTTGAACAAAATGGATATCTCAACCTTTTGATTGGATGTTTTTTGGAAAATTGTGTGCCTCAGAGGGGCGTTAGTCGCTATCCAGTCAGTAAACCTTTCAATTTCCAATTGAATAAGCTCTTTTGAAGTTTTTATGACAACGCTTTCAATAAAAACTTTATATTCCCAAAGGCTTAACTTACAACCCTTGCCCTGAGGGCTGTGGGGGGAGAGGTCGTCATCCTTACAGACCTAATTTCCAAAACTTTCAAAAACGTTGAATAAAATGGCTATCTAAAAATTTTGATTGGACGTGTTTGGGGAAAAGTGGGCGTGAGAGGGGGGCTAGTTGCCCTCCAATCTCTTTCGACTATTGAAAGGGCACTAGCCCTTTGAATTTCCAATCGAATGAGTCTTTTTTGAAGTTTCTACGACAAGGCTTTATATAAAAACCTTATTTGCCCCCAGGGCATACCTTACAATCCATGCCCTGAGGGTTGTAGGGGAGTGTCCTCCTCAAAAACATATTTTCTATCAGGAAATCAACTACGCTGAACAAAACGGCTATCTCAAAATTTTGATTGGGTGTGTTGGGGGAATTAAGGGTGGGGGGGGGGCTAGTTGCACTTCAATCACATTCGAGTATTAAAAAGGTTACTAGCCCTTCGAATTCCATTCGAATGAGCCTGTTTTGAAGTTTCTACAACAACGCCTTCTATAAAAAACCTTTAAGGCCCCCAGGGCATAACTTAAAACCCTTGCCCTGAGGGTTGTGGGGGAGTTTTCTCCTCAAAAACATATTTTCTATCTGAAAATTAACTACGCTGAAGCAAATGGCTATCTAAAAATTTTTATTTAATGTGTTTGGGGGAACGATGGTCGTAGGAGGGGGGGGGTGGTGGTGGCTAGTATCATTTCCGACTATTACAAAGGGCACTAGAACTCTTAATTTCCAATCGAATGAGCCCCTTTTGAAGTTTCTACGACGACTTCTTCCAAATGAAGTGTCCAGCTCTAAAGGGGAAAAAATTATAATAAGTACATTGTGCCAACATCACTCTTATATGCCCTGAAGGAATAACTTAAAACCCTTGCCCCAAGGGTTGTGGGGGAGTCACCTCCTAAAAAACATATTTTCTATCAGGAAATCAACTACGCTAAACAAAATGGCTATCTCAAAATTTTGATTGGACGTGATTGGGAAAATAATTGGCATGGGGGGAGGGAGGGCTTGTTGCCCTCCAATCACTTTCGACTATTAAAAAAGGCACTAGCCCTTTGAATTTCCAATAGAATGAACCTTTTTTGAAGTTTCTACGACAACGCCTTCTATAACAACCTTATATGCCCCCAGGGCATAACTTGAAACCCTTGCCCTGAGGGTTGTGGGGGAGTGTCTTCCTCAAAAACATATTTTCTATCCGGAAATAAACTACGCTGAACCAAATGGCTGTCTTAAAATTTTGAATGAATTTGTTTGGGGGAATGATGGGCGTGGGGGGGGGGGTAGTGGCCGTCCAATTACTTCCGACTATTAAAAAGGGCACGAGCCCTTCAAATTGTCAGCCGAATGAGCCTTTCTTGAAGTTTCTAATACAAAGCCTTCCATGAAAACATTATATGCCCCCAAGGCATAACTTAAAACCCTTGCCCTGAGGGTTGTGGGGGAGTGTCCTCCTCAAAAACATATTTTTTGTCTGGATATCAACTACGCTGAACAAAAAAGCTATCTCAAAATGTTGATCGGATGAGTTTTAGGAAATGGTGGGCGTGAAAGGTGTGTTAGTCCCCTTCTAAGCACTTTCGATGATTAAAAAGGGCACTAGAACTCTCAATTTGACATTGAATGAGCCCCTTTTGAAGTTTCTACGACGACTCCTTCCATATGTAGTGCCCTGTTCTAAAGGGAAAAAATTATACATAGCTCGTAGTACATAGTAAAATAATACATTGTTCTTATATGCCCTCATGGCATAACTTAAAACCCTTGCCCCGAGCGTTGTGGAGGAGTGTCCTCCTCAGAAAGATATTTTCTATGTGGAAATCAACTACGCTGAACAAAATGGCTATCTCAAAATTTTGATTGGATGTGACTAGGAGAATGACGGGCGTTGGGGGAGGGGGGGCTAGTGGCGGTCCAATCACTTTCGACTATTAAAAAGGGAACTAGCCACCCCGATTTCCAGTCGAATGAGCCCTTTTCGGAGTTTCTACGACAACACCTTTGATACGAAGTGCCTGTTGAAAAAAATAAAAAAACAAACATATTGTGGCCTTTTGTATGTGGCCACTTTGTATCGAAGGAGTTGTCGTAGAAACTTCGAAAACGGCTCATTCGATTGGAAATTGGAGCGGCTAGTGCTCTTTCTAATAGTTAAAAGTGATTGCAGGGCAAGTAGCCCCCCCCCATACCCAAAATTCTCCCAAACATATCAAATCAAAATTTTGAGATAGCCATATTGTTCAGCGTAGTTCATTTCCAGATAGAAAATATGTTTTTGAGGAGGACACTCTCCCACAACCCTCACGGCAACAGTTTTAAGTTATTCCAAGGGGCATATAAGGTTTTTATAGAAGGCCTTGTCGTAGAAACTTCAAAAGAGACTCATTCAATTGGAAATTCAAATGGCTAGTACCCTTTTAAATAGTCGAAAGTGATTGGTGGGCAACTAACCCCCCACGCCCATTATTCCCCCAAACACACCCAATCAGAATTTTGAGACAGCCATTTTGTTCAGCGTAGTTGATTTCCAGATAGAAAATATGATTCTGAGAAGGAAACTCCCCCATAACACTCAGGGCAAGGGTTTTAAGTTATGCCCTTGGGGCCATATAAGGTTTTTATAGAAGGCGTTGTCGTATAAACTTCAAAAAATACTCATTTGATTGGAAATTTAAAGAGCTAGTGGCCTTTTTAATAGTCGAAAGTGATTGGAGGGCAACTAGCCCCCCCCCCCCCCTTACGCCCATCATTTCCCCAAACACATCCAATAAAAATTTTGAGATAGACATTTTGTTCAGCGTAGTTGATTTCCACATAGAAAATTTTTTTGAGGAGGACACTCCCCCATGGCTCTCAGGGCAATGGTTTTAAGTTATGCCCTGGGGGCATATAAGGTTTTTAAAAAAGGCGTTGTCGTCGAATCTTCAAAAAAAGCTCATTCGATTGGAAATTCAAAGGGCTAGTGCCTTTTTTAATAGTCGAAAGTGATTTGAGGGCAACAAACCCCCCTTTCACGCCCACTATTTCCCCAAACAAATCCAATCAAAATTTTTAGAATGGCTACATTTTATTCAACAGAGTTGAAAGTTTTGGAAACTAGGTCTTTAAGGATGACATCCCGTCCCCCCACAGGCGTTGTGGTCGAAACTTCAAAAAATGCTCATTCGATTGGATATTCAAAGGGCTAGTACCTTTTTTAATAGTCGAAAGTGATTTGAGAGAAACTAACGCCTCTCTCACGCCCACGTTTTCCCAAACACATCCAATCAAAATTTTTAGATAGTCATTTTGTTCAACGTATTTTGAAGTTCTGGAAATTAGGTCTTTTAGGATAATAACCCCCTCAGAGCAAGGATTGTAAGTTATGCCCTGGGGCATATAAAGGTTTTATTGAAGCGCTGTCGTAGAAACTTCAAAAGAGCTAATTCAATTGGTAATTGAAATGGCTATTACCTTTTTTAATAATTGAAAGTGATTGGATAGCGATTAACGCCCCTCTCACGCCCATCATTTTCCCAAACACTTCTAATCGAAATTTTTAGATATCCATTTTGTTCAACGTAGTTGAACATTCTGGAAATTAGGTCTTTTAGGATGATAGCACCCTCAGAGCCCTCAGTGCAAGGGTTGTAAGTTATGCCCTGGGGCATTTAATATTTATATAGAAAGTTGTTGAATAAATCATAGGCAGCGCGATCTCGCTGCCTAAGTAAAGGACGGGGAAACTCGAGAACGAGACAAGAGACGGGGACTAAGTAAAGAGGAGGACACTCTCCCACAGTCCTCGGGGCAAGGGTTTTAAGTTATGCCCTGGGGGCATATAAGAAAAATTTTGGCACTATGTATTATTTATTAATTTTTTCCTTTTGAGGAGGGCACTTCGTATCGAAGAAGTTGTCGTAGAAACTTCGAAAAAAGCTCATTCAATTGGAAATAGGAGTGGTTTGTGTCCTTTTTAATTGTCGAAAGCGATTGGAAGTTAACTAACACCCCTTCTACGCCCACCATTTCCCAAAATACATAAAATCAAAATTTTGAGATAACCATTTTGATCAGCATCGTTTCTTTCCAGGTAGAAATTATGTTTTCGATTACAGTCCCCCATAGGGCAAGCCCTTAGGGAAAGGGTTGTAAGTTATGCCCTGGGGGTATTTATAGGTTTTTTATAGAAGGCTTTGTCGTAGAAACTTTAAACAAGGCTAATTCCATTGGAAATTCAAAGAGCTACTGCCCTTTTAAATAGTCGAAAGTGATTAGAGGGCAACTAAACCACGTCTCACGCCCAACTTTTTCCAAAACACATCTAATCAAAACTTTGAGATAGCCATTTTATTCAACATCGTTTTAAGTTATGGAAATTAGGTCTTTGAGGATGACAGCCCCCCCCCCGCAGCACCCTCAGGGCAAGGGTTTTAAAGTATGGCCCGAGCGCATATAAGGTATTTATGTAACGCGTTCTCGTAGAAACTTCGAAAGGGGCTCTTTTGATTGGAAATTGAAATGGCTAGTGCCCTTTTTAATAGTCGACAGTGATGGGAAAACAACTAACACCCCTCCAAAGCCCACTCTTTCCCCAAACACATCCAATAAGGACTTTAAGATAGCCATTTTGTTCCATGCCGTTCAAAGTTCAGGAAATTATACCTTTGAGCAGGACAATCCCGCACAGTCTTCAGGACAAGGGTTATAAGTTATGCCCTGGGGTTATTTAAGCTTTTTTTAAATCTTTGTTGTAAAAACTTGAAAAAGGGTTCATTCGATTGGAAATTCAAAGGACTAGTGCCCTTTTTAATAGTCAAAAGTTATTTTAAGGCAACTAACCCCCCTCTCACGCCCATATTTTCTCCAAACATATCCAATCACTATTTTAGATATCCATTTTGTTCAGCGTAGTTGATTTCCAGATAGAAAATATGTTTTTGAGGATGACACTCCCCCACAACCCTCGGGGTAAGGGTTTTAAGTTATGCCCTAATAGTCGAAAGTGATATGAAGCAACTAAACCCCCTCTCAGATCCATATTTTCTCCAGACACATCCAATCAATATCATAGGCAGTGCGCTAACGCTGCCTAAGTAAAGAACGATGCGGGCACAATGTGTTTTTTTTTTTCCCATACCCGGGTACTTCGTATCGAAGGAGTTGTCGTAGAAACTTCGAAAAGGGCTCTTTTGAATGGAAATTATGGTTAGTACCCTTTTTAATAGTCAAAAGGGATTGGAGGGCAACAACCCCCCCCCCAACACCCATCATTCCCCAAACACATCCAATCAAAATTTTGAGATAGTTTTTGAGGTGGACACTCCCCCACAACCCTCAGGGCAAGGATTTTAAGTTATGCCCTAGGGGCAAATAACGTTTTTATAGAAGGTGTTGTCGTAGAAACTTCAAAACAGGAGCATTCAATTTCAAATTAGAAGGGCTAGAAACCTTTTAAATAGTCGAAAGTGATTGGCGGGCACCTAGCCCCCCCCCCCACGCCCATCACTCCCCCAAAGATATCCAATCAAAATTTTGAGATAGCCATTTTATTCAGCCTAGTTGATTTCCACATAGTAAATATGATTTTGAGGAGGACACTCCCCCAAAACCCTCAGGGCAAGGATTTTAAGTTATGCCCAGTGGGCATATAAGGTTTTTATAGAAGGTGTTGGGTTAGAAACTTCAAAAAAGGCTCATTCGATTGGAAATTCAAAGGCCTAGTACCCTTTTTAATAGTCGAAAGTGATTGGAGGGCAACTAGCCCCCCCCCTCCCACGCCCATCATTTTTCCAAACACATCCAATCAAAATTTTGAAATAGCCATTTTGTTCAGCGTAGTTGATTTCCAGATAAAAATATATTTTTGAGGGGGACACTCCCCACTACTCTCAGGGAAAAGGTTTTAAGTTATGCCCTGGGGGCAAATAAAGTTTTTTATAGAAGGCGTTGTCGTAGAAACTTCAAAAAAGGCTATTTCGATTGGAAATTCAAAAGGCTAGTGTCCTTTTTAATAGTCGAAATTGATTGGAGGGCAGCTAGCCCCCCCCCCATGCCCATCATTTCCCTAAACACATCTAATCAAAATATTGAGATAGCCATTTTGTTCAGCGTAGTTGATTTCCTGATAAAAAATATATTTTTGAGGAGGACACTCCCCCACAACCCTTGGGGCAAAGGTTTTAAGTTATGCCCTGAGGGCATATAAGAACGATGTTGCCACAATGTACAATTTATTACTTTTTTCCTGTAGAGCTGGGCACTTCATATGGAAGGGGTCGTCATAGAAACTTCAAAAGGGGCTCATTCGTTAGGAAATTGTGGTCTAGTGCCCTTTTTAATAGTCGAAAGTGTTTGGAGGGCAACTAGCCCCCCCCCCCCTCACGCCCATCATTTCCTCAAGAATAGCCAATCAAAATTTTGAGACAGCTATTTTGTTCAGCGTAGTTGATTCCCAGATAGAAGATATTTTTTTGAGGAGGACACTCCCCCAAAGCCCTCAGGGTAAGGGTTTCAAGTTATGCCCTGGGAGCATATAAGGTTTTTTAAGAAGGCGTTATTGTAGAAACTTAGAAAAAACTCATTCGATTGGATATTCAAAGGGCTACTGCCCTTTTTAATAGTCAAAAGTGATTGAAGGATAACTAGCCCCCCCCCAAGCCCGTCATTCCCCCAAAAATATGCAATCAAAATTTTGAGATAGCCATTTTGTTCAGCGTAGTAGATATCCAGATAGAAATATATTTTTTAGGAGGAAACTTCCCCACAACCCTCACAGTAAGGGTTTTAAGTTATGCCTTGGCGGTACATAAGGTGGTTTTAATAGAAGGCGTTGCCGTACAAACTTCAAAAAACGCTCATTCAATTGGAAATTCAAAGGGTTAGTGCCCTTTTTAATAGCCAAACGTGATTGGAGGGCAAAAAGCCCCCCATTCCCCTCCCCCACCCATCGATCCCCCAAACACATCCAATAAAAAAATTTTTCAGCTTAGCTTATTTACAGATAGAAAATATGTTTTTGAGGAGGACAATCCCCCATAACCCTCAGGGCAATGATTATGCTCTGGGGGCAAATAAGGTTTTTATTCAAATCTTCGTCGTAAAAACTGAAAAAGGGCTCATTCGATTTGAAATTCCAAGGGCTAGTACCCTTTTTAATAGTCGAAAGTGGTTAGTGATATTTTTTGTTGTTGTTGTTGTTTAGACCAGTGCTCGTCGCATCGATGGAGTTGTCTAGGGAACTTCGAAAAGGGCTCATTCAATTGAAAATAGAAAGGGCTGATACCCTTTTTAGTAGTAAAAAGTGATTGGAGGGCAGCTAATCTCCCTTCCACTCCCACCCTCCCGCACCCACCCTCCCATTTGCCCATTATGTTTAAAAACTAAACGGAGAGCATGGCAGATTTGTGCAAAATTAATTAAAAAAACTTTTTCCACAAAATAGGCTATGTCACAAAAGACTATGTCAATATAAAGCGACAGGAAATTAATAAAAAAAAATTCCACAAAATAAGTTTTTCAAAGAAAAGTGAACAACTCCATTAAACAAAAAATGAGAAAAAATAAAATTAAATAATCTACCAAGCTTGAAACTCCCAAAAATCAGCATCTATAAATAAATGAACTCAAAACAAACAGATTTTACAACTGAAAAAATACAAATGTTTTTACTTTTATAACTTTAATAAATCAAATAATATTAACATTTTGATTAATAAACATCATCATATGTATATTAAACTGACATTGCACATTCATTTGTATTTTTTTTTTCAGTAAAGTGAAAATTTAGTTTTGGCCTTGGGAAGGCATAAGGGTTTTGCGCCCTACTTGTGTTAATTTTTGCTCGTTTTGAATTTGACTCGGTTATTTATTGTAATTTCTGTTAGTTTTGTGTTTCATTTATTTATCGATGCTGATTTGTGGAGGTTTCACGATTGGTAGATTATTTGATTTTATTTTTGCTAATTTTTGTTATTAAAGTTTTTTAATTTTCTTTGAAAAACTTATTTTGTGGAAAAAGTTTTTTAATTAATTTTGCACAAATCTGCCATGCTCTCCGTTTCGCAGAAAAACAAGCTGATCCTTAGCAACGAATCTGTAAAGGATTCATTCCCAGGTGGTCGTCAAATCCAGATTTAATCATTTCATGTAGTCAAGCCAAATTATGGTTTTCAGTATGGAAAGAGTGTGGACGTCCAAATACGGGTCTTGTGAACAGCATACAGATTTTCACGAAGCGAAAGTTTTCTAAGGCCCTGGCTCGGCATCGGAAAAATCTAGTCAATAGTTATTCTAGCCATGCCAAACAAGATAAAAATATGATCACCAAGTTTGTCTCTTCTTCTGCAACAAAGTTTCCGTCACCAACCCCAGCCAACATCCCTGAAGATGAATGGTATGCCTATTACAAATCGGAGTTCTCCACCCCTGACCCCTCCATCGAACAATCTTACGAGGCTGCCATATATCAGTTTCTATCTTCTCATCCCGATGAAGATTTTATCGTCATTACCCGCTCTGTTGGAGATGCCATCCGTAGACCCAAATGGAAAGGCTCATTGGGCATTGACAAAGTCAGTGCGATCCACTTGAAACACGGAGGTATACTTCTCGGGGCAAATCTCTCTCTGCTTATGCAGATGATTTTCGCACAAGGGATTGTTCCTGCCTCTTTCTGCATCGGATATCTGACTCCCATTTCTAAAAAGGGAACATCTAAAATTAAATGTACTTCATTTTGTCCGATAACTGTAGCTACGTCACTGTGCAAGCTCTTTGAGTTTCTGTTTATACAGGAACTCAAAAAATTATGCTACACTCCTCCGCATTAGTTCGGCTTCAAGCGAGGAACTGGATGTGCTGATGCCTTAACAGTCGCTGCTAATGTCTTGATAGATGCCGAACCTTCTAGAGAGAGCCTTTCTTTGGCAGGACACGAAATTAGAAGCGCATTCATCTCTCTAATCCATGTTGCGATGCTTCTGAAGGCCGGTAAACGTGGGCTGAATCTAGCCGTCAATCGTTCTCTCAGGAATCTGTATTCTAGATTAGGGATCAGACTGGACATAGCTCCCGGCAAGGGTTTTACCTCTATCCCATGCATTCAACTAGTTTTAGTCGAGAAAAGAGGGCGTAAAGGAACAGTCACCTCTTCCGACCTTTTCAGTAACTGTGTCCTTGATGCACAAGATCAATTTCAATCTTCGCTGATTCTGTCATCTGCTAACTAGTCTTTGGTATGTTACGCAGACGACATCCTGAATCTTAGCCGAACCCCTCAGCAGATAATTTATATCTTGGAAATCCATGAAGCCAAATATCTTAAAGTTGGACTTCAGTTCAACTCTTCAAAATCGGAAATCGTCCTATTCAATTGGAAAACTGATTTTTATGTTTCTACCATAGCCCTTGGTTGTAGCTCTGTCCAGCCAGTGGATCACCTCATTTATCTAGGTTTACTCACATGGTCGTCTATCCACCACACCCACAAACTTCTCCTCGAACAGCTCAAACGATGAATTTGAGCGTCATACGGTTCAATTGTATTGTGCAAACTCCGATTCAACCGGCTTCTTCTAGTAAGCTTTTTTAACGCCATCGCTCTTCTTCACATTTTATATGCCACGCCCTTCTGGAAACTTCTCAATAAAACTGACCAGAATAAAATCAGAGCGATGTATTTTCGTTTTGTGAAGTATTTGCTTCGTCTACCTCCGTGGTATAAGAATTCGCATGTAATTGAAAATTTTAAAGTCACAGACCCTGACGTCGCCGTCGCTAGTCGAATAGCAAAGCATAATAGAAAAATACGCTGAAATCTACACGAATGGTCCCAACTGCTCATTCATTGATTTTTTTCTCATAATAACTTAAGTCCTTATTCGTTTTCTTTGTTGATTCTCCGTCTTGCTGTGTACCGATTTGACGGGTTTTCAATAAGTAATTATATAAATAAATAAATATTCTGAAGTATGGTCTATTTTTTTTTTATTCAGTTCGCCAAGTATTTGCTTCGGCTTCCGCTTTGACATCAGAATTCTCCATTAGTTGGAAAGTACGGACTTGCTGACCCTGAACTCACAATCTCTAAACTGATTAATAAGCTTAACCGAAGGCTTAGATCTGACTGGTACCCCGTTTTAGTTCAATAATATTTAAGTGATTTGTGTTAATTACGTGTATTTATTGCGGAGATCTATCTTTTTTTATATATGTATGAATATGTTATAGTTGTATGTTTGAGTTTGCTTTTGCTTTGTTTGATTTTTTTCTTATTTTGTCATTGGTTTTGTTTTGTTTTGATTTTGTTCTTATTATTATTTTGTCTTTGATCTATTTATAATTTGGCGGCCCTATTTGATTTTTATTGGTTTTGTTGATATTTATCTCGTGCTATTCTTTCTGTGCAAAAAACTGCTGAAACTGATCCATCGACACTTTTTTGATTTTACTGGGGGACAGAATGTCCCCTCCACAAATATTTCTAATCCAAATAATCCTCCCAGAATACTCTGTCCCTATGGAATTTACCACCCTCAAGTAAAATTGAGCAGCAACAGAGAAAGTACAAAATAAGTACTTTCAAATGTCAATCAGATGTCATGAGGAGTAACAAAAGGACCAGATATGAAAAACAGTTTTAGAATAGGGACTGGATGGTCTCAAATCACTTTTAACCAATAAAAAGGACTAGAATTCTAAATTTCCAATCCACCAAGTATCCTCCAGAGCTTCCACAATGGGGATATTGGGGAGGAGGAAGGGGCAGCACCCCTCCTATAGAGAATAATTTCCGCTAGTTTTGGGGTATTTTAATACTCTTTACTTTCATAATAACAGCATTAACAAGAAATATTCCTAAAAATTAAAAGGGACTAAATATCCTTTTCTACCTCCAACCTTCCCCTTTCTTTCAACTACATATATATTTACCTGAAGATTCATTGAGAGTAAGGATGTTTTGTCATGAAATGGCAAAAGTAGGGGTAGTTTTACTCTAACCAATTTAGAATCTTAAAAAGGGCACCAGAACTTTTGATATCCAATTTAATGAGCCCCAATACAAAGTTTATAGGATCAAGCTTTCCATAAAATCTTTTATCTTAAAATTGGACAATTTGCATAGCTTAGAGCCCTTGTCCAAGGGGCTAGAACGGGGGCGGTTCCCCCTAACCTGGGGGCATAGATATATGACATTTGGACTATTTTGAACAAAACGGCTGCCTCAATATTTTGATCAGGTGGGTTTGGGGAAAATGATGTGGGCAGTAGCTTGTTGCCTTCCAATCGCATTTGACTCCTAAATAAGGGCACTAGAACTTTTGATTTGCAAGCAAATGATGTAATGGGATTAAAATTCAAAAGCCTCAAATTACGTTGTAAGCCTCCCTCCCTTCCAAGTTAAAGTCACCCATGTAAAATAGAACCACTAAAAACATGAGCCTAAAAATCGAATAAGGCTTGATTGTGTAATTTAAAAAGTAGCAAACAAATGTATCTTGATCGACTATACTTTGTGTAATCTTTCAAACAATAAACATTTAATTAAAATCAGAATCACTGAACCGTCAATAATAATTAAACATTGCGGGATAGGTGGTCAACAAAACAGCTTGAATTTAGAAATCATAACCACTGAACCGTCAATAGTAATTAAACATTGCGAGACAGGTGGTCAACAACACAGCTTGAATTTAGAAATCATAATCACTGAACCGTCAATAATAGTTAAACTTTGCGAGACAGGTGGTCAACAGCACAGCTTGAATTTAGAAATCATAATCACTGAACACTCAAAGGTAGAATTTAGTAAACCTCGAAAGATAAAATGTATTTTCGTGAAATGAAGTTGTGTTGTCCCAAAACAGAGTTTATGTTATGTATCACAATGTTATCAAATTGTATTGTTCCGTAATAGAAACGCTTTACAAGTTAACTGCCTTTAGATGAAAAAAAGAATTTTTTCAACAGATAGACCCTCAGTCATGGGAAGCCATGGCAAAAAGGGAATGGTAAATGGTGTCATTATACTGTTCCCGTTCCCATTTAGCCCTGGCTCTGTTCTGAGAAACAACTATACAGCTACGAGAAGTGATCGTCGCCTAATTTATAGCTGTGCACTTTTGGTCTGATTCAAACGTAGATTTGCCATGTGCATAATTTTAGCGGTATACTTTTGATTTAATTCAAGATGTTTGTATTTGGTATGAGAAACAACTATACGAATACGAGATTTGATTACATAACAAGGAATCGCTTGACAAGGAACTATAGCTGCATTTCGATAAAAATCTTAGATGGACCCTCAGTCGTGGGAAGCTGTGGCCGAAGGGTGATGGTGAGTTGTGTCATTATCCCATTGCCGTTCCCGTTCAGCCCTAACTCTATAATGACCCACCACTGCGCAATTACGAAAAGCGATCATTACTTAATTAAAATCTACAGTTTACATTTAAATTAAACGACCCTAAACCATCAGGAGCCGTTGGGCGGCTGTAATGACCTATGGTGCTCTTTATCTCATTTGTCATTGCTGTTTGTCCAAGGAACTCTCATATGAAGATAAACTTGTCCACTTACAAAAAGTAAACCACGAGTAACCTCCTACGTTGCTT
Source organism: Artemia sp. Qi Xiang Cuo (assembly GCF_049724085.1). NCBI lineage: Eukaryota > Metazoa > Arthropoda > Branchiopoda > Anostraca > Artemiidae > Artemia > Artemia sp. Qi Xiang Cuo. Next base: position 4,705,440 of record NC_142794.1, on the reverse strand, counting down.
TTACTACTAAGAAAATTTACTTCAACAAAAATAACAACTTAAAGGAATTGGCGAAAGAAATGGGCAGAGAAGCCTCAGTCGTGAGGGGGTTGTGTCAGGAGAATGGATGCGAAGTCTCATTATTCTTTGAATCTATTTTTGGGACAACAATTCCTTTACCAATAACATATTGTGCCGGAAAAGGATTTCAAGAATACTCGTAAAAATTAATTGCTACAAAATTAAAAAAGGCCAAGTAAAAGACTATAATTTATGATAATCGTTATGAAATTGAAAGTATATAACTATTACGTAATCTTTACTATAATTAAACTACTATAACTTAACATAATCATTATTAAATTAAAGATGTGTAGCTAATACGTAAACACTTACTATTCCTTTAACTACTGTAACTCAACATAACTGCTGTTAAACTAAGAGTTTATAGCTGTTAAGTGATCATTAAATATAATTAAAAATCTAGAGTCTAAGGAGTATATTAATAATAAATAATAAGGTGCACCAACGTAAAATACACGTCAATAAGAGTGTAAAGAACAAAAATTATGAATTGAAAAAAATCCTAATTTTTCCCCTTTTCACCTCAATGAACTTAATCAATAGCAGTTCCGTTTACTTCGATAAATATTATAAAATAAAAAATTTGCAGATACCAGTACGCGAGTAGCCGTCGACTACTGGTTCAGTTGTAGCGATGAAAAAATAGTATTTGTAGCGATGAAAAATTGACTGGCTATACTAAATGTGGTACTAAATACTGACCGCGTCAAAGGCGAAGTATGCCCAACGGTCGTGAACTCACACCTTGTAATTTCCCGATAGCGCCGCTTATAGCGCTAAAGATTGTGTCAACTAGGCTAGCGCCACCCTCAATTAATGGGAGAAAATAGAATATGTAGACATATAAATGTGGCCTTTTCTTTTTTTGAGCTATTTGGATATCAGATTCCCTCGGAACGTTAACTTGGAGATAGGCGAACTAATTACCTATTATTAAACTAGATCCAGACATATAAAATAAAATAAACACAGGTAAAAAGGCAATAGATTTATTGAAACTTACATATTTAGGTGAAAAGCAGTGGGTCACTCCAAATGACAATAATGGTGACCGAGATACAACATGAAAGGATTGTAAGGATCGTACGCCAAAAATTCTGTCTAAGCAGTCCTGATTCTAGATTATAAATCTTCTCAAAAAGCACTTCTACCCCAATATAAAACATAGCCCTTCTGTCTTGCACTGTAAGAACTGGCTCACCTTTGGCCCGAGTGGACTAAAGATGTGTACCCTTCGTCCAATAAATTGTTTTAATTATTTCTGCTGATTCAAACGTTCACACGGCTCTTATAGTTTAAACTTCCTTAGAAGTGTTGTGCGTAACATATTTTTTTATTACTCACTCTCTTAGCGAAATCTAAAGCCTGGATAGTGCCGTTCTGTGTCTTGGAGGGACTGCACTTTTTCCCTTGGCTGATTGAGGACTTTTAATTTTTGAAACTAGATTTAAGTTAATTATAGGAAGTCAGAATTATCTTTAGAAAGAAGGAACTTTGGTATTTTAAATACATTGCATTTTACTCACGGCAAATATTACCCTTCCCATCAATTAATGACGTCCCGTCATTAGCATTTGCTTGCCTTTGGGCTTTTAAAATGTTCGCCATTTATTCACTATTTGTTCAACATAATTATTTTATATTTATGTTATGGCTTAATCGGGGGTCCTACAAATCTTCTCTATTACTTTTCTTATTTTGTTCTACGTCCCTATCTAAAATTCGTCTACCGGACTAAGATTATTCATGGTTCTAGGCTAGCTACTAAAGATTTTTTTTTTTTACATCTAACACTGATTACTTTTACATTTCCAACAAGGTTGGGGCTATTCTACCTTTACATAAGTTTTCTTTTTAATTCACTTTTTTACAAGGTTTTTTTTTGCTGTCTGTATGGCATACTACATACTATCTACGCTACATTAAATTAATAACATGATAATACTACACCTAATTCTACTTGGAAATCTAGCGGTACAAACATGAATGATTTATAACAAACGATATTGGGTTTACCATATTCACGGGCTACACTAAAACACTTTTACCTTTGAGATTTTTGAGTTATCAAAGCTATTAGGAAGTAACATATGTAAATTCACATCTATCTCATTACCTTCAAGTCTTTAGTGTACTCAATCCTCCTGTTGTAAATTATTGTCCTTCACTCTTTTCGTCTTGGCAAAATTCTTTAAAGCACTTACGTTATGGTTTCTTCGTGGGACAGTTCAAGCACGATCGTGTTCCCACGATGAGCTTTCTCTAATTGTCAACTGGGAAATGATGCTTCCAACTACAGGTATTGGCATATGCTATCAGGGTTCATTCTCACCTGCTTTTTTTTGATAGTTCATAGGGTGCCTTATCATTAAGGGGTCGAACACTGGGAGTGCGTATATTTTCTTCTCAGCATATCATTTGTAGGGTATTTTAAGGCACATAGAGAATGCATTCTCGCGTAAAATTGTCCATTTGTGCCTTTTATAAAATTGATAGCTCATGGCTTGCGTCGATTAACCTTTGCGGTGATTCCTAGGTTAATCACGGGGGAATTGAAGTTTGGATTTGGAACGGGTTGACATCAAACTATGGTGACTCCTTCAACATCTTGTCTTTAATTTCAACTTCAAACATATTCAAATATCTTTACATGTCGTTTAACTTCAAATATCGTTAAATATAGTTTAACTTCAAATATAATCATAATACGTTCAAATGATTATGGGGTCCATAATGATTATCAAGGGCGATATTTCTGTATTTATATCTTGTACTGATCAATGGGGTTCTCAGAATTAAACTTCATATTATCTTTAACTTCAAATTCAAATATCTTCAAATATCTTCAAGTGTCATTTAACTTCAAATATCGTTAAATATCATTTAATTTCAAATATCATCATTATACTGTCATATGATTCTGGGGTCTATAATGATTATCAAGGGCGATATATCTGTATTTGTATCTTGTACTGATCAATGGGGTTCTCAGAATTTATGTGATTATAAAGTTCGATAATGCGCTGGATACTGAGATTCAAATATAGTGTTACCTGATACGTAATATTGTTCATGGTCGAACAAACAACAATCAAAGGTAACTGTTGTTTTCGTGGACGAATCTGGGATGAAAATTGCCTGGAGTGTATGGAGAGTACTCTTCATTGGTTGAGGTATGATGAAAATAGATGCTACTAGGTTGTATGGGCAACTCATTGTAATGCTCGATATTCCATGTGTCAGTCCACTTCCTGTAATAAAAATATCAAGGCAAAATCACACGTTCTTTAAAGTAATTACTTATAGTACAAATAAGTCACGTATTGATCGGGTATATGAATTTTTACACTATGAGACAGAGTTAAATAAATACACTAATATTAGTACAGAGAACGAAAATTTTTATCGTTTTGTTTATAATAGAATGACATAATTCCCATTGGGAAATTCAATACATAGAAGTTTCTTCTAAGTTGTTATAGCCTAACGACGTTATAAAATATTAATTCTTTAACTTTAAGTGTGGTCTCTTATTATACTTTCTAATATACACTACTACATACACTCTATTTTAACTTCTTTCAATACTTAGTTAATTGTAAATTTGATTTAAAATAATAATTTAAGCAGAGGTTATGCTACATGGTTAATTTTGAGGTCAAATTTTATAACCTGTTTCATGACTGCATTATTCACGCACGCCCGCGCTGTTTAAGAATCGCATGTTGCAGCGTCATAACCACACGGTTTTACGTAAACGATACTACAATGAGGGAACCAGACATAACAAGGACGAGTGAAGACCTCTATACCCACTCGTTTTCTAATGTCTTCCCTAATTTCTTGGCTTAGACGTTTTCTTGGGGTTCTGGGCTTAACTTTTGTATTTCAGCTGTTTCCCCGTGTTCTTCTCTTGGTTTTCGTCTTCTTAGTCTTAGGATTTTTCCGTAATTAAAAGTCAATAGGGTTCTTATGGTCAGGGAAGTTGCGAATACGAAACATACGGCCAATAGTATGTTCCACCAGAAATTGTCTGGGAACAATCCGTATCTATTATCCACATACGTTGATCTCTGGTCTTCATTTGTAAATAGGGGAATCTGTGAATCTAATGCTTCTCTTATTTTTGTAAACCTTATTATCCCTTTATTCTTTTCTATTTTTGACCATATCGAGGTTTTTATTTCCTCGTTTTCTAAATTGGGAACTGTGTACGACAGGCTGATCGCCTTGAAGTTAGTTATTTTGGGACTTATTATCTTTGTGCTCGTGGTAATTAGCGGCGTTCGGGCGGTTGAATCTTTAGTTACGAGTCGACACCCTTGTTTTATGGTTATCGTACCCACATTTTGTAATAGTAATTTTGTTTTGTAACTTGGGTCTATTCTTTCTTTATTATTGTAACAAGACAAAGCTCAAACATTTTCTCTTGGAACAGAGAATAACCAAAGGTCATTTCTAAGGTGTATGAATATTTCTTGCTTAGTACTTCCTATCACGGCTTTGCATTAATTCGGTGATTTTTCCGGTTGTGTGTCTTTCAAAAATATATCTAACATACAGGATCCAGACTTGACATTATAAATAGGTAACGTAAGTTGGCATACTAAGTTTTTGAATGGTACGCACTCTTAAGTCTTGTGGATTGGCTAGGGCATATTTTCGTTGATCTTGATCAACAAGCCAATACTCTGCTTCAGGCGTGATAGTCATAAATGAATTCGTCTTCTTTAAGTTAGCCGGGAAGGTCGAAATTTTGTACAGGTCGTAAACGGATTGTTGATTTATCAAGGGAATTGTTACTACTACAAATAGCTGTTTGTTTATTTCCGTGACGTGGACCTTTAATTTAGTATAGTAATGGAATAAATTTGATACGTTTGGTTCTACGGGCAAATGTAAACCAAACGTTAGGTGCGTTTTTATTTTTTCTAACATATATTTTAGGCTAGAAGGATCTACTGGGTCGTAGGACAAAGTTCCTCCCGTGAGGGCAAATAGTGCGAACTCGAACTTGCTGACATCTGTCGCCAGATTTAGTAGTGACATGGTAATTGTATCGAGTGAAACCATGGTTAAGCTCGCGTCTATTACCACGCGGTCCACTCCATTCCTTAAATAATTCATTACGTTTATAGTTTTTGAGATTCTCTTAGCTATTATATCAATTTTATCTCTCTGGCAATTTGCTACACTGGCTTGTATCTCCTGAACATGTAATAATACATTCATGGCATTGTTCAACTTTCTTACACTTTCCCTTAGGCTGTTTAGGTCTTCCTCTGTTGTTAAGCCGAAGAGGCGGGAGGCGAGTTTTCCGATGATGGGAATTAGGCCTGTAGACCTACGGTATTTATTTCTTCGAAAGAATACTTCGAAAATCTTCGTGGTACTTTGTTTTAATTTTTGTATTTCCGTGTTGAATAATTCAAATAGAGCCTGTAATCTTTGTCTATTTAGTATTAAGTAGGCTTGATGAGTTGAAATTTTTTCAGCACTTTTCTCATTTAGATTGGGTAATGGTTGTTCGTCTATCATTGCGTAATTTCCATCATAAGGTTTTCCTTTCCTTGTAGTCAGTAATTTAGGGTTTTGTATCGATTTTATTTCAGCAACGTCTCTCACTAAGTATTCAATATTATCCGCCAGTCTTTTCCTTCTGTCTTCGTTAGTGCTTGTTCCAAGTGCAATGTCAATTCCTGTCCTTTTCTCATCAAAGTCATCTATTACGAATTTTGATTTTTGTTTGGGTACAACTGAAGTCCGAAACTCTTTATTATCTTTATTATGCATTATTTTACTGGCCTGTAGTCCTTTGTTCGACCTAAGGTATTGAAATATCGATTCCTTGAGTTCATTCATGTTTTTTTCTAGTCTTGTTACTTGTTGGAACAAGGTCTCGAAAGGTTTGGGGTCCAATTTCATAAAGATTTTCCATGCGTCATGGCTAACTAGCAGTGAATTTTCATGCTTGAATATTACTCCATGTTTTAAAATATCTTGGGCCACTGCGCGAACAACGAGGATTATGATGATATTCTTAGAACTCATCTTATTGTTTGTTTCTAGAATTAATTTATCATTAATTGTACCCATTTTTTTTGCAAAATTCATTTGTTTACTGCTTTGTTATTATTATATTTTTTTTTCAAAGGCACTTTAATTTTTACTTAGGTTATTTCTTATTATGTAATCATTTTGTGGTATTGGCCTAAGAAAACTGATTTTTAGGCGTAAAAAAGAGTAAAGATTTTAGGATTAGATAGGTTAGGAAAGTAAAGTTAGGACTCTCGAGCTTTATTCTGGTCATGATATACCTCTATGACTGGTTGAGATATAACTTTAAAGCGTAGCTAGTAATCGTTATACCAGTTAATTTTACATTATATTTCTCGATTAAGAAACACATGAATAAGCAGGCGTGCAGCACATAGGTACACTGGTATCCTATTTTATGTGTAGGCCTAAAATAATTATAATCTGCACTAAGACAAAATAGTTTATATATATAAGATTAATTTCTTCCACAGTTACATACTAATAGGTAGTTTTGAGTTTAGAATCTTCTTTTAATTTTCTTGCTACTATTTTTATAGGCGTCTCTTTTTCTTTGGTAAGTTTTCATACGTTTCAGGAATAATTTACTACAAAGGGATTTGTATTCTTCAGATTCAGGGTCAAATAAAAATTGCTTTTAATATTGAATTTCCGCTAAAGGATGATGTATGCCTTCATATTTGACACATTGGGGATTTTTTTCGAGGTTATAGCAAATTTTGGGGGCTCTGCATTTATCGAGGAGTAATAAGTCTGTTTGAGTGGGTCCCTTGGAATAGAAATACTTGATATTGAGGTTCTTTTGTAGGCATCTTATCAATAATTGTAAACAGCCAAGCTGTTTCGCGCTTCTTCTCCTATATTTTGTTTTGACCTCCCCTCTAGCCGGACGATACTTTGGGGTATTTGCAAGTGCTAAACCATAGTTATAAGTGTGGGGTGCATACCCTTTAAGGTTGTAGGTCAAATCCCATTCTTTCTCATATATTTGATTTCCTTGTTCGTCCACGACTGACATAGCTGCCGAATATATAATGTTTTCCTTCGCGTGCATTATGCTAATGAACTCAGTATCAATTATCGCCTTTTGAGTAGGTTTTTATTCCATTGCCATGATCTGAAAATGCTCACAGTTAGGATCTGGGTCAATTTTTCATAGAAAATCTGAAGGGACCGCCAAAACCCAACAAATTGAAAGCTGCATGGGCTTTAAGTTCCTCCCCAGGCTTCCCACAAAACGTGGTCCATCTATTTAGATTTGATTACACAACTTAATACTGAGTAGGGGATAATTTCCATAGTTCATTTGTAGAATATAAGTTGAATTCCATGGAGAAATAGGCTACTTGGGCTAGGTGAGCATCTGAAATCCTTTGTTTTCTAAGTCAACATCGTCGACTCCACACGTGCCACCGTTATACTTGGTCATTGGAACCACACATATAGAATCGACGGTATTGACCCCGAAAACACTGTCGGTAGGGGAGACCGAACCTCCCCTCCACATGATATAAGTTCCGTTATTGATCTCAATAACTGGGTACATTATAGGTTATCCAACTGATTAATTCACATTTATTGGGGTATAGTTGATTTTCGTAAGCTAGTACCTAGTAGGCAGAATGTGCCACACAGGACCTAAAAACACTATTTATCACCATCGGTCCACCACGAGCTTTCTACCTTGGTCCATTCTCTCTGATCGCCGACGTTTTGACATCACTTGTATTATATATTTTTTTTCATTAATAATTACTTAGTTAACTTTACTTGCACACGGTTAAATTGATTATGATGGATCGTAAGTTGATTTTTCATAAGGGATTTGAAATTTGTCTTTACATTAATTAGGGATATTTCCATCTGTCAGGTTTTTTAACCGTTCTGCCTGACTGTGTCGTTATTTTCTCCTCGGTTTCTTGCGGTTTTTTCTTTTTCGGTTTTTATAGCGAAATAACTTTTTGAATTGTTTTTCCAAAAATTCTTGCCCTTTTAATCTTGTTTCCTTGGCGTGTGCATCTGCTGAACTCGGCTTTGATTTCCTTATTTCTTTAACTACTATATAGTCTGATTCGCCGTCAGACTCTCCGAAACCGGTTTCCGACGAATCCAGATTGGAACTTTTAGAGATGGCACTTGTTGTGGTGTTACCTGCCATTCCTTCGTATATTTCCACTCCTCTGGAAGTAGAAGGCTTTATCTCTAAGTCTTCGCCTTGAGTTATCAACTCGGGGGATTTGAACGATTCTTGAGAGCTTTGGGAGGAATCAATAGCTTTTGCCGGGTTCGTTCATTGTTTGAATGCCATGTCCTCAGGGGGATGGGGCATTTTTTGCACTAAGGTTTCCCTCCATGAAATCCACTGTTTAGGCTTGACCTTTGAAACAGTTATATCATGATATGGTCCTTGCTGGTCAGCCTTGGGAGTTTCATTCTCTGGCAAAGTAGTTTGACTCATTTTTATTGGGAAATTTATTAAATCCATAGCTTCTCGCAGGTTTGTTTTAGTTAAATCCTTGGGTGGAATTTTGTTCAAAGTAATACCGGGGGTTTCTACAGCTCTGTTTAATTCCTCCTGTAAGGACAGGGGCCTTTCTATTGGTGTTGCAGGGGAAACCATATCGTCTGGAAATCTTTTGGGGAGACATGGGGTCGAAATTCTATCGGGAAAAATTGGGTTTTTGGAGATATTGTATAATCTAAATCTCCTGCGCTCGCCGATGAATAACTTTTTTGACTTTTTGACGTTTCTATTCTTACTGGTATTAGGGATTTTTTCTTTAGAATAACAAGATTTTTCAAAGCTAAAAATTCTTCAAAATTTTCCTCATCACTGTCATTCTCGAAATAGTCTTGCTTGAAGGGTTTTAGCTCTGCCAATCTTGATCTAGGGGGCTCATTTTCTGCATCTGACGAATCAGTAGAGGAGGGATGTGATACCCATCTCTCTGGAAATTTGGCTCTTTTTATTCGGCTAACATGTGCCTTGTAAGTTCTTCCGCTATCGGGGTTCACCAATTTAAAAGTATTATTGTTATCGTACTTATTGATTATTGCGTACGGTCCAGAATATTTGTTGGAAAGTTTTTTGCCTTCCGTTTTTGCTTCGTTCTCTAGGTAGACGAAGTTTCCTACTTTGAAATCTATACTCCCCTTGACTTTGGGTTGGTTTCTTAGCTCTTGGTTTATTTTACATTTTTCCAGCTCTTGCCTAACTATTTTATAAGTTTTCCTCATTCTATTTATGAATTCTTGTTTGTAATCTTCCGAGCTATTATAATACTGCCGAGATTCGATAATCTCATTATACGGGATTCTAAATCACGACCAAAAAGTAAATAAAATGGATTGTCTTTGGTTGTTTCTGAATAAACAGTGTTGATTACGTTAGTTAGATAAGGTAAGAATTGATTCCAGTCGCTCCTATTGTCTTTCGTATAAATACTTAATACGTTCGAAAATATTTTATGCCTCTTTTCTATTTTACCATTAGCTTGTGGGTGGTACGGAGCTGTCACCATTTTCTCTATATTAAGAAAACTCATTAAGTCTTTTGTTACTTTCGAAACGAAATTGCTCCTGTTGTCACTCAAAATTTAATTAGGAATGCTAAATTTTAAAAATAATTTTGCTAACGCCTTACTTGTGGCATAAGCACCTTGATTCTTTAATGCTTTTGCAAAAGTAAATCCGGAAAAATGATCTATAACCGAAAGAATACAAGTATGGCCTCTGCTAGAGACAGGCAAGCCTCCACTTGTTCCGTGTAAGTCAAATGAGATAATATCGAAGGGGTACTTTGCTACCGGGATCCTTCCCATTGGAGGATTAGGGTAAGCTGGGGGTATTTTTCTTAAGTTACATGCTTCGCATGTACTTGTAAATTCTTTAAGTTTTGTCATTGCCGACGGCACGTAAAAATACTGTTTTAACTTATGGAACGTTTTCATAACTAGTAAATGTCCACCTGTATCTGAATGTAAATATTCAAATGCAGGCACTATTAAGTTTTTCGGTAATATATGTATTATTGAGGATTGGTTTTTCTTTGTCTCAGCAGTCACGATTCTACATAGTATTTCTTCGTCAAAAGCATAGTAAAAAATATCTATCTCTTTTCTGAGAGTTTTGAATTTATCCGGTAACGTATCATCATTCACATAATAATTAATAAGTGCTACACACATTTCGTCCTTTTTTTTGCTTTCTTTTTATATTTTCTAAAGACAGGGGACAATAGTTAACCTTATTTTCTTTTACCGTGTCCTTGACTTTGTTTTTCTTACGTCCATGTTTGCTCTTAGCATTGACAGCGTTAACTTCATTTTCCTCAGTCTCCGACGGAATATTTTATGGGTATCAACTCAAAAAGTCACAAGCTGCATTTTGTTTACCTTTTAAATGTTCAAATTCGTAATCTAGGTCTTGGATTTTCATAATCCATCTAGCTAGAATGCCCATGGGGATTTCAAATGTGCGCGGGTACTGCAAGCTTTTATGGTCTGATCGTAGTATAAATTTTCTACCAATTAAATAATGTCTAAATTTGTCCAAGTGGTGGATAATAGATAATAATTCTAAGTTTGTGATGGAATAACTACTTTCGCCTTTTGATAAGGTTCTACTCGAATAGCATATACCTTTTTCTACTTGTTTTTGTTTAGGTGATCCCTCTAGAGGATTAGGGTTTTCTACCGGGATTATTTGTGAAAGAATAGCGCCAATGCCTTTTGAGCTAGCATCCGTCGTGATCGTGAATTTTCCGTTTTCGAAATCAGGAAGTGATTATATAGGTTCTGAAGTGAGTGCCTTTTTGAGACGGTCTAGGGAAGTTTGAGCTTCCTAGGACCAGGTAACCTTATGGGAGTTGCCTTTAGTTAATTCCGTGAGGGGTTTCGTGATTTGGGCATAATTGCGTACGAATTTTCTAAAGTAGCCAGTAAGACCTAAAATTCCCCTTAATTCTTTCACAGTTCTGGGGGGTTTGAGGTTTTCAACATATTTTATTTTATCAGGGTCTGGGATATCTTTCCTTTTGTTACAACTACCCCTCAAAATTTAATTTTTGATTGACATAAATTTACTTTCTCAGGCCGGCATTTTAAATTGCCCTGTCTGAATTTCTCGAACACCTTAGCTAACGTTGCTAAGTGTTGTTCAACATTTTGTCCCACGCGTATGTCATCGTCGACAAAATGAATTATATTCATTAATCCTCTTAACAGGTGCAATAGGGGTCTACATAGCGCGCTTGAACTTCTTTCAAGCCCGAATGGTACCCTTCAGTATTCATAAGAACCATATTCTGATGCTGAAAATGCAGTTTTATGGGACATCTTTTTCGGCTATTTTCACTTGGTGGTAGCCTTGGGTAAGGTCCAAAGAAGTAAAAATTTAGTTTTTGCTTGAAATTGAGTCAAGAATTTCATCTATTCTTCGTAGAGGAAATTTATCGGTGACTATTTGTTAGTTAAGGAATCTTTAGTCTACTAAAAGTCTAAGATCACCATTATTCTGTGGTATTATGATCACTGGCGGGCTATACGGACTCATACTTGGCCTTATAATTTCATTTTTTTTCTAATTCCTGAATTTTATTTTTTAACCACTGCTTGTGCTTATATGGCACGCGACAAGGCTGTTTCGCTACAGGATTACCAGTCGTTAAAATTGAATGTTCATAAAATGGTATCAATCCGATGTCATCTTCGGATGCGGAAAATACATCTTTGAAATTACATAATAATTCGCATAATTTTTTATTAAGTTCCAAGTCCGTAATATGATCCATATTAAATTTGTTTAAAAATTGTGATTTAGTCAAAGGATATTCGTTATTTGAAGTTTTAACGCCGTTAACTAGAATTCTCTTAGAATTTTCCTATGTATTTAAATCATTCTCCGTTAAAACCTGGATTTGAACTAAACACGTCCCCTTTTTAATTGTAATTGTATCAGTTTCGTGGTTATTGGTTACCCAAATAAAACCTTCTCCTTTGTCATAAAATATAATCTGTTCCTCGCATAGCAGATTTTTGGGTATTTCAGATGGGGTCGCAAACCATATTTTGCATTTGCTAACCACTGGCTCAATCATCTGTGATATTTGAATTCTTTGCATCGTTTTGGGAGGGACTTTTGTTCTCCTTATCGTAAATCCGTAATATTTCTCTTTATTTTCATTGTTTATTAGTTTCATAATGGCGCTATGCAGCGCCATTGCGGCATCTTGCGGCGTCACGCTCGGTTTTACTATGTTTTTCCATAATTCCGCTATTTTCTTAATTTTGTTTGACCTGTACTGTCACACATCTCCTGATTTTGTTTTCGTAGATTCAATACTTTTATTATTGAAGTTTACTTCATTTCTGCAATGTCTCTCAGGGTAATTGAACAAATTTCCAATTATGCCATGTCTTTGCGAGACATGAGGTTCAAAATACTGCGACATTATACCGCCAGAAATTTTTTTTTACTGTTACGTTGTCTTCGTAACCTCTGTTACAATTTCTCAAGGTAGAAATTTCTTCCCCTACCTTAGCTGGGTAGACAAGCTTTTCATTAGCCACGTCTATTAGTATTCTATTTGACCTTAGAAAATTTGCGCCAATAATAGCCTCATATGGAAAGTTACCGCATATTATAAAATTTGTCTGGAAGATCCTATTGTCCCTTTTTACGTTTCGGCACATTGAACCCCTTGCATTCAATTTATGGCCTGTCACACTAGTTAAATTGGGATTATTAGGGCTCCTCTGTTGCTTAATGTGCAAAGGCAACATATTAAATACGCATGAGTTTATGATATTTACAGTAGCTCCGCTGTCAACTAAGGCCATAAAGTAAACATTTTCTACACAAAAATCATTAAATATAGGTAACTTGTTAATACTATCACTACAAGACGGCACTACCATTGTTTTGGACCTATTAAATATTCCGGGCACCTTCGGGGCCCAATTTTATTTCTGAGGGGCCCGAAACGTTTCCCTGAGGATTTGTTTCAAATCTCGGTGCCTGTAATAGGTATTCAGACGTATGAGGGTCCGTAGGCATATTTAATTATTTACATCTGCCTGCCTTTGCCATGGATTATTACGGTGACTTGGGTGTCCTGTTTCAGTGCTACTTACTGGTATTGATTGTCAATGCCGTCGATTTGCAAAATTTGCATTTCTTGTCGGCAAATTTTCGTGATTTCCATAGTGCATTCTTGCATTTTATTGGCCTTGTCGAGTAGTTTGGTTTTCAAATCGGTATTTAATTTGTCTATTGGGGGAGGGTTATAAAAATTTGGTTGGTACGCGTTTTAAGGTACTGATTGGCGCAATCTTCCCTGGCTATAGATTAGTGCATCCCCGGCGCTAAAATTCGTTTTTCCGAACAAATGGTTGCCATAATTTTGCCTACTGCCGACAGCAATTCTTGGTATGCGGTTGGGGACATAATGGCACTCTCTCGCGATATGCCCAACACGATTACAATTATAGCACCTTATTATTGTAGGGTTATTTTCGTGATTGGATTGTTTGATAGGCTTAAAACGTACTGTTTTCTGCCTAGCGGGTTCTTGCTTTTTATTTCTTTGTGGCACTGGGGAGTTATCCCTTGAAAAGAAATTGGGGGACGCCTGATCGCTTTTGAAGTTTATGTTCGCATTCGAATCGCCTAGGCTATTTATTTTTGCTTTACTGTGATTTGCGACCATCGTGTCGACTTCGATTAATCGCTCTACCTCCTGAACTGCGAGATCCAACGTCTGAATAGTTTTGGATATTACCACTCTATATAGTTTTGGGGGTAGCCCTTGCAAAAAGGTATTTAGTTTTACTTTTTCATACAGTTGCCCCGAACCACTTCCGTATTTTGCCTCTACAGAAATGTGTTTATTATCGAGGTATTCTCTTATATTTCGTGAAAAGTCAGAGCTCACTGTTCCGTGTTTTAATTTATTTATGGAACTGGTTTCTATAAACCTATCTTTAAATGCTTTTAACAAGTTATCAACCGTGTTTATTGGCAAGTTGGCGTTATTGCCTATGGTATTTTCAATCTGTTTTAGAAAGGTTGAGGCCTGGCCTTTTAATCGTAGTAGGAGCATGTCGACTAACGCTCCTAGGTCTCTTTTTGTTAGTTGTACAAACTGGGCCAATTGGATATTGAATTCGTCAATATGTGATTGACCGTTGTACTCTGGTATAGATTTCGCTATTTGTATATTTTTCGCGACCAATTTCTGCACTATTAATAACTCGTTAAGGTCGTCCGACATATTTTTTTTGCGTTTTAATCAACGTAAAATAAATTTTATTTTTTCACTTAACCTATTATGGGGGAGGCTATTATCTCCTTAGAGATATTTCAAGGGGTTTCCCTGTCGTAGCTTAGCAATTATAGGCCTAATCACTTTACTTATATGTCTGTATCTCTCTAATAATTAAATTCGAATTACAAAGTTTATAGCGTAATTAGTTCGCAATTTTTCTTCCAATTTCCGACTGTGCCATTTGTAGCGATGAAAAAATAGTATTTGTAGCGATGAAAAATTGACTGGCTATACTAAATGTGGTACTAAATACTGACCGCGTCAAAGGCAATATTATGCCCAACGGTCGTGAACTCACACCTTGTAATTTCCCGATAGCGCCGCTTATAGCGCTAAAGATTGTGTCAACTAGGCTAGCGCCGCCCTCAATTAATGGGAGAAAATAGAATATGTAGACATATAAATGTGGCTTTTTCTTTTTTTTGAGCTATCTGGATATCAGATTCCCTGGGAAAGTTACCTTGGAGATATGCGAACTAATTACCCATTATTAGACTAGATCCAGACATATAAAATGAAATAAACACAGGTAAAAAGGCAATAGATTTATTGAAACTTACATATTTAGGTGAAAAGCAGTGGGTCACTCCAAATGACAATAACGGTGACCAAGATACAACATGAAAGAACTGCAAAGATCGTACGCCAAAAATTCTGTCTAAGCAGTCCTGATTCTACATTACGAATCTTCTCAAAAAGCACTTCTACCCCACTATCAAACATAGCCCTTCTGTCTTGCGCTGTAAGAACTGGCTCACCATTGGCCCGAGTGGACCAAGGATGTGTACCCTTCGTCCAATAAATTGTTTTAATTATTTCTGCTGATTCAAACGTTCACACGGCTCTTATAGTTTAAACTTCCTTAGAAATATTGTACGTAGCATCTTTTTTATTACTCACTCTCTTAGCGAAATCTAAGGCTTGGATAGCGCCGTTCTTTGTCTGGGGGTGACTGCACTTTTTCTCTTTGCTGATTAAGGACTTTTCATTTTTGAAACTAGATTTAACTTAATTAGAGGAAGTCGGAATTATCTTTAAAAAGAAGGAACTTTGGTATTTTAAATACATTGCATTTTACTCACGGCACACAGTGAGACGTCAAAACAAGTGACTATATGGTAAGTTGCTATTTTTAACTCAAAATCGAAAATAATCAATCCGAAAAAAAGGCAAATATGATGATTCCCGAGCCACTCACAATTAAGTAATTGTAGGCTGGCAAATGGAGCCTCTTGGAAACTGTAGAAAAGCCATAGCATGGATAATATTAATGACTCATTAAAAGAATGGGTCCTTATCAAGACAGTAGAAAATCCTGACTGTTCCACGCTATATTTTCTTTTGAAATCTCTGAGGAAAGCCTTGGAAGACATAATAATCCTAAGATTAATGGCAAGCTTAGTTCATTAAAATTCTATTTCACGTACAATGACAAGAACACTCGAATACACCAGGCTAAGCGCCAACCTTGCATCCCAAATTTTAATACAACGAATCCCAATGACAAAGTATGCCTTATTATCTGAATACATCGTAAACGATATTTGGTATGATCAGGACAATAGTAGCAGCACTACAATGTTACTCTTGAAATTACTCTACTTTCTTATAAACCAAAGACATTTACTATATGCTGGGAGCTTCCCCAAGGCTCCATACGCCGGCGGTGCAATTAACACATGCCTAAGCCCTATAAAAAAGTAAACGTGATTTACAATTATTTCAGTCACCCCGAGAGATAATAAATACGTAAAGAAAATAAACTTGTATTTCTTTAAGGAAAATGACAATTTCGGAATCGATATATTCCCCGGCTTTGATGTAATTATGCACGAGCAACTATGTTGTTGTCAATTACATATAAACTTAAGATTTTCCGTGGTAAGAATAATAAATAACCCTTTTTCATTATCTGAATGGTGCCAAAAAGTCATTCGACAAAATATGCGAAGGAGTGACATAATTGGCGCATTGGAAGGTCTACACCTCCCAAACCAATTATTAGTATATTTAATGCTCTTGAATACACATGACAGTGGTAAAAATAACGTAGAATATGAACTCAAATTTCTCAGTTCCAACGTATCATCATGGAAAAACTATCGAATTACCAATATGTTAACATCCTCAGGCTCAAAGGCGGTACTGTCAGACCATGCACCCATATTAAAACTGAAAGCAGATATCCGCGGAAGAAATTGTGTGTATAAATAATCCCGTATAAAATACGGGATTATATATATATACATTAATATATATATATATATATATATATATATATATATATATATATATATATATATATATATATATATATATATATATATATATATATATATATATATATATATATATATATATATATATATATATATATATATATATATATATATATATATCGTTCCTTAAATTGACAAGAAAAGACAAGGAAGAAAAAAGGTAGTTTCTTGGAAAACTAAATACTTTTAAACCTGTATGGAACTTTGGGGAATCGAATTTTGCTCGAACAAAAAAATAGCCCAAGTGCAAGGTGGCACTGGTGAACAAGTAGTTCAACTTCGACCTGAAGTTACCTTACCTTCCATTCGAAAATTAAATATTCATTCTTGGTTTATATGGAGCTATAGAGTATCAAATTATTTCGAACGAATAAAAACCCGAGTACGAGGAAGTACTGGCGAACAAGTAGTTTGATCTCGACGTAGAGTAATTATGAATGACACTAATGTTGAATAAAAAAACAACTAGACATTAGCCAATAGAAACTACCTATCATTTCAGAACAATGGCCAAGGCCATTGTTGATACAGAACTTTTGGCTATCCGATTTACTAAAGAAAACATGATATATTCTGCAGCAATCTTGATTGTGAACAAATAAGGGGAAGAAGTTTTCCCAAAAAGTGGGATGTCAAGTATGACTTAAGAGAATATAGAACAGGATCGTATCGTTTCGGACTACAATTGACAATTACATCCAAATATCGTCCCGCAAAAGTAAAATTGGGAATAAAATACAACGGGAGACAGGGCAAGTACTTTCATTTTATACAACATAAGATAATAAAATTTCAAAAACAATAAAAAATTCGGTACTTGTTTGTTAAACGTCCGTGTAAGACAGATTTATTGCTACTAGACAAATCCAGAAAACAAAGAATATGTTATAAGATTGATGGAAATGAAAAATGCGTAGAATATTAAAGTCAACATGGCCCACTCAAAGAAATAAGATATTATAAACAAAATCGATACAATCCAAAAACCGTAATATATAGTGTGAAAAGAAAATAAATTATCTTTGAAAGAATAAAAACAAATGAATCAAAATTAAATGCATCCAAAAATTGGTAATACCTTCTCTGTTGAAATTATTTTGTCCGTTATAAATCAAAATCAGCCCATACACCTCTTAAGCTAAAGATGACATTCATTTCAAATGAAATCATCCAAAATAATTATCCCCACCAACTGAACAATCAGTCGTACGTGGCCCTTGAATAATTAATTAACTCAGAAACCAGAATCTTTGATTTCACGTGGTCGATTTCCCCAATCGAGTCAGATAATCCCTGGTCGATTTCACTTTGTTGATTTCACCAATAGAGTCAGATAATACATGTAAAAGTAATATAAATTTTAGTTCGATTACCAGTCATAATATTACAAACTTTTATCCATATTATAATTAACAATGAACTAATTTTATAACTAACGAATAGATGCAGTTAATAAAGAGTATGGCAATCTTCACCGTTACCACCATGGTCCAACATATTTTAAAACATAGGTTAATCTGGTTAACATGGGTTAACATGGGTAAAACAAGCGAATTAGGTGCTTGCAAGTCAGAATGCCTGGAAATGTTTATCAAACTGGATCCCAAACCATTCGAAACCTTATTCCAACAAGCAATAAGACTAGAGAAAAATACTAATTAGCTGAAGGACTCTAGATTCCAATTCTTAAAACCGGACAAGAGCTGCAATCAACCACAGATATGCATAAAAAGGAAAATTAAAGAGATTTATCCCTACTATGCCTAAACTAAAGTGAAAATTCATAATAAACGATTTTGACAAGAAAATGGCAGAAACTGGTAAGGCTCTAGGAGCCAACAATATAGAAATCCGAAAAAGAAGGGCATTAAGCAAAATGGATGATTTCATAAGTGAACAGACTACTATAAAATACACCCCAAGCTCTCCTGTAAACACATCCAGTATAAAAAAAAACTCTACGATGGAAATTACGGCAAGTTAAATGAATAACCAGCCCTATGGACATACCTTAAACAACTATAGCAAGATCATACTGTGAGCAACATTACGAAGAAAATATCACCAAAAGAAAAAAAATTAAAATGTCGACAAGCCAGGAAGAAAGATTGATACCACGACCACGTCCATAACAATGGCACAATCTAAAAAAATGGAATCCTCATTATCGGCAATCAAAAAAATCATGGTTCCAGAATCAATCGAACTCGATGGTGAATCAAACACAAAATTAATCACTCTGACTTATCTGAAACCAATGACTTTCCCAACATGGACATGGTCCACAGGACGAATATTTACGCAGACTCACTCCTTCGTCAAAGCCTTTATACAAGCAAGGAAAAGAATCCAAATAATACTCAATAAAAAAATTTCAGAAAATACGAAAAAAGAATAATATGTACTCAAGAAATTTTTGACAATTAACTGTAAATATATGTGAGCCAGACTAGTCATGGCCAACGAGGCCGCTAAAGTTTCTGCTAAATCATTATCTAAACTAAATGAGAAAAACGCCCTAAGCGCATTAATTCACCAATCCTTCTTGATATTATACAGGAAAAAGCTACAAGTATTATTTGATTTGTTCAATACAGAAATACAGAAGTTTAAACAATGTACCACGAGAGTCTTCGAGGTATTTTTTTGAAAAAGAAAATACCACAGGTCTACTAGTCTAATTCCAATTGTAGGAGAATTAGCTTCTCACTTATTTGGGCTACCAACAGAAGAAGACTTTTATGTCCTAAGGGAAAACGTAAGAAAACTAAATAACGCTATGAACCTGATCTTACAGGTCCAAAAAACACAAGCCAGCATACTCAACTATCAGAGAGACAAAAATGAGGCAATTTCAAAGAAAATTTCAAAGACAATAAATATAATGAATTACTTGAAGAAAAAGGTGGATCGTGTGATATCAGATTCGAGCCTCACCTTGGTGTAACTCGACATAGTGACTATGTCATTACTTATCCTAGCATCTGATGTTAGCAAGTTTGAATTTTCGTTATTTACCTTTACTGCAGGAACCTTATTCTACTACCTCGTAGATCCTTCCAGCCTAAAAAGTATTTTGGATGAAATAAAAACACATCTAACATCCGGTCTACATCTACCCACAGAACTAAAAGTAGTAAACCTATTCCACTATTACACAAAGCTGAAGGTTCAAATAATGGAGATAATCGAGCAACTATTTGCAGTGGTAACGAGGCCATTAATAAATCAACAACCCATATATGACTTATATAGAATTTCTACGTTTAAAGTCAAAATAGGCAAAATCAATTCATTTATGCCTATTACACCTGAGATGGGATACTTGCTAGTCGATCAAGATAGAAGAAAATATGGCTTGGCAAGCCCACAGAACCTTAAGGAATGTGTAGCATTTAAAAATCTAGTATGTCAGCTAACCCTGCCTATTTACAATATGAAATTTGGATCCTGTATGTTAAATATATTTTTAAAAGAAACCCAACAGAAAGAAATTGCCGATTCGTGCGAAGCATTAGTAGGAAGTACAAAACGAAATATTTATTCATCTTAGAAATGATCTGTGGCTATTTTCTATTCCAAAGGAAAGAGTTGGAACCATATCATGATATAATAACACAGAAAGAATTGATCCAAGTTAGAAACCGAATTACTACTAAAAAACGTGAGAATAATAACCATAAAACAAGCGTGTCAATTGGTTACTAAAGAAGCAAAAGTACAAAAAACCATTTATAACTAAAAGCACAAATATAATAAGTCCAAAGGTGATCAGTTTTAAACCAGTGAATTTATAGTACACCATTCCAAGTATTAATAACGTGGAAGCAGAAACTTTATTATGTTCAAAAATAGAAAATGTAAAGGAAACTCTACTACTTACAAAAAAACGAGAAGCTCCACACTCCCAAAGTACCTTGTTCGCTAATGAAAACCAAAGATTAAAGTTACGGAGAAAGTAGATACGGACTATTCTTAAAACATTTTTGATTGAATAAGCTCCTGACAATAGGTTTCGTGTTCACTATTTTTCTTACTATAAGAATGTTATTAACATTGAATTGTGGAAAAATTATTAGACCACGTAGGAAAAGAGTAAAGAAAGATCACATCGAGTCAAGTGAGATGCAGAACACAACCTCAAAGCTCTCTTATAACCCTTAGGACAAAACAAGGAGGACATTATCAAACGAAAGGATAAGGAGGTCCTCATTGTTCATACCATGTCCAATCCAACAACTCCAATTATTTTTGACCTACAGCCATACGACTGTGACAATGAAATGAGCGTTTTTTAGGTGGCATGGACATGTGCAGACAATAAAGGCATGAAAATTCAGAGAAAATTAAGACCTCTTATTAAACTAAGTTAGCGACCTCATGTTCAATAAGACAGTTAAAAATTAGTTGAATTAGATAGTTGGAAATTAAACGCAAAATTTGTTGAATGCTGAGAAACTTTTCAAATAAGTTAAGCGCTGAAACATGTGCGGAAAATATATATAAGTATTGTTGTCGGAATTGTAATATTGCGTTAATTTTTCCCCGCACTTGCTGCGTACTTGTCAGTCCAACGTAGAATTTAGTAGACAAATCATAGTCTTGAAAATACATTTCATCTTTCGTGACTATTTTTGTCTACTCTATTCCACCTTTGAGTGACGGTTCAGTGATTATGATTTCTAAATTCAAGCTGTGTTGTTGACCACCTGTCCCGCAATGTTTAATTACTATTGACGGTTCAGTGACTATGATTTTTAAATTCAGGCTGTACTTTTAACCACCTGTCCCGCAATGTTTAATCGTTATTGATTGCTCAGTGATTATAATCTCTACATTCAGACTGTGTTGTTGATCACCTGTCCCACAATCGTTAGTTATTATTGACGGCTCAGTGATTATGATCTCAATTAAGTGTTTATTTTTGGAAAGGTTATATTCGATCAAGATACAATTGTTTTCTACTTTTTAAATTGCACGATCAAGTCCTATTAGATTTTTAGGTTCTTATGTTTAGTGGTTCTGTTTTACATGTGTGACTATAAGCTGGAAGGGAGGGAGGCTTACAAAGTGATCTGAGATTTTTGAATTTTGATTCCGTTGCTGTAGCCCTTCTAATTCTTAACGATGTCCCCATCGTTGTGTTTACTACTTCTCTTTTTATTTTGATTCCATTCTATATTAATCACCTTTGGACTTATTATAGATATAGCGGGGAAATTTTTGTTCTTGAGTGCTGGTGAGAGGGATTTTCATGCGACGGAGGATTAAAAAAGTGGGTCAAACGGGGAGCATATTTAAGTGACCACTACTGAGTCAAAATCAGATTATATAGATTCAGATTCCTTAAGATGTTGTTGCAGACACAAGGACTACTATTTCTGAGAAGTATTAATGTAAAGAGAAAAAAATGAGAAAGTAATGTATTCATTTTATCAAGAATATCAGATAAATGGAAGTTTAATCAAATGGTGTGGGCATTAGGATAAATTGAAAACTCATAGATAGGTTCTAACACAGGTCTTTTCAAATCACGAGTTCGATATTTGGTTTGAACATGGTAAAAGACTTGTGTGACAGTGTCAAAAAATTGTTAATGGGATGATAATAAGCTCATTCAAATCTTATTTAAGTCTGGCCAAGAACTAGTCAAAAGTATCATTTAGTCTGAGAGAGAACTCTCTTAGGTTTGTCCTAAGACTTGCTCTTTGTTGCCAACTCCAAACTAACTATACTATCCAAATTTCACCAGAGGTTACGTTAAGGCGTTGCTGAAATTATGATATCCGTATTCCTATTGGACCAAGAAAATTATTGGATCAAGAAAATTGTTTCAAAAATGACTTGTAATTTATCGCAATGAGACTTCGTATTATTACGGAACAATACAATTTGATTACATTGTGATACATAACATAAACTCTGTTTTGGGACAATACAACTTCATTTCACGAAAATACATTGCATCTTTCGTGGTTCACTAAATTCTACCTTTGGGTGGTGGTTCAGTGATTATGATTTCTAAATTCAAGCTGTGTTGTTGACCAACTGTCCCGCAATGTTTAATCATTATTGACAGTTCATTGATTATGATTTCTAAATTCAAGCTGTGTTGTTGACCACCTGTCCCGCAATGGTTAATCACTATTGACGGTTCAGTGATTATGATTTCTAAATTCAAGCTGTGTTGTTGACCAACTGTCCCGCAATGTTTAATCATTATTGACAGTTCAGTGAGTATGATTTCAATTAAATTTTTATTGTGGGAAAGATTATACAAAGTATATTCGATCAAGATACATTTGTTTGCTAATTTTTACATTGCACGATCAAGCCTTATTCGATTTTAAGGTTAGTATTTTTAGTGGTTCTATTTTACATGGATGACTTTAACTTGGAAGGGAGGGAGGCTTAAAAAGTAATTTGAGATTTTGAATTTTGATCACCTTATAATGAGCCCTATTCAAAAGCTGTACAACCATCCCTTATATGTGAAGGGCCTCTAGAGAATAACGAAAAATAATACATTGAGCCCTTATGGCTCTTTTTATTAGGCAATGCTATAGCATGCCTCTGACTTAAACAGACGAGCAGGGCTGGATCTAGGGGGTCAGTGGGGGCATGTGCCCTGTATGGCATTTTCTGGTAGCAGCGAAACAAGCTAAAACTGTAATGTTTTTGGGAGAAATTTTGATTTTATTAAGCTGTATGGGTTTTGCATGTTGCTTTTGCTTAATTTTTTGCCCCCCCCCCCCTGACAAAATCCACGTACACCTAGTTAGTTAAGAATTTAAGTTTACCATTTAATGAATATATAAAACTTTATTAGGAAAATAAGGGGGGAGGTGCGATATCCCACATTAAATTTCCTGTGGGGGATGAAAATTTACCCCAGGGTGGGGAGAATTTTCCCCAGGAGTTTTTTGAAGGAATATTTTTCAGGAGAGGGGAAACATCTAGACCCAAAGTTTTTTTCAAATGCCTCTTATCTTCAAATTAATTTAATGGGAAACATACAAAGTTAACAGCATAAAGTAACGGGAAACTTGAGGATAACAAACAATTTGGGTTAGCCTATATGTTTGACCATTAGAGGGGAGGGAAGGGATAGTAGATTATAGTGATTTAGGAGCAAAATAAGTATCTTAGAATGATGTTTTGTTAATAATCAGAATTTTATGGTAGGCTACTTCCTTTTGAAAGGGAAACAATTAAACCAAAACCACCAACTCTTTCTTCAAATTGAAATAATTGCAAAGAAGCAGTAAAGCAGCAAATCCCAAGGGAAGCAAATTAAAAGCATAAATACCATTCAAGGTATACTTTTGTACATTTTTTATGGCCTTTTTTTAGGTTGCAGTAGTTTCAATACAATGAAGAAACAGAAAAATGTTTTAAAGCAGTTTACAAATTGTATTGTGTCTCTTTTAGCCAATGAACATAAAACATACTAAAACAAAACAGAAAACTTTAATATTATTACTTTATAATACCCAAAATGTTTATTTTAATCAGATTATCAAGCTTTTCTTCATTAGTATATATTTTTCAATATTACACTTTAGTAAATTATACACTCAGCTCGCAGATACAAATTTAAAACAACGAAAATTATAAATTTAATGATATGACAGTATTGATGAACCATGGCAATACTTGTTGCTAATGCAGAAATAACCCTTTTCAGAATGGGATGTGGTACTAGTTTACAGTTCAGTGTCATGAGAAAAAAACACTATTAGATTCTGATAAAAACTTTAAAAAAATAAAAAAATACTTACTTGTATAATTCCTAAAAGAGCTTTGCTTTACTTTATTATAACACCCTCCTTAGTACACAAATTAAAAACCAAGTTATTTACTGTTTCAACTTTAAAATAAGCCCTAAAATATTTACAAATATTGTTACTAAGTGCTTTATATTGCTTAACCCACTTACCCTTGCTGATGTTCAAATATACAGCAAAGCTCAATTTATATTTCTTATGTATCTGAAAATAGTTCAAAAAACTGTAAAAACATGGGCAGGGGCATCTAAAGACATGGGTGAAGGACGAGAGGTCACCCCCTCTAACTTTTTTGGAATTCAGTCAAGTTTTCGCCAAGGGGAAAAATTTTGCAAAATTGGCGGAAATTATGTAAAATTCCTGATTTCTATAGAAAATTTCACAGCGATAAGGTACTATAGTAATTAAGTACAATCTCTTAAGTTTGACCCCCCCCCTCCCCAAGGATGTGGCTTATGCTGCCCTTGTCGAGAGAAATATATCGGTTGATCTATATCATTTTGGTTTAATATTCGGCATTGATTAATAAATAACTAGAGTATTTTTTTAGTTTTTAATTTTATTTTCAGATTGTTAGGGTTACTTATTCTCTTGCAATTTGGTTGTTCATATTAATTTTTTGTAGTTTACTGAATAAAATTCTTCATTCATTATTTACAGCAGATAGGGCCAATTGATAAACCATATTTCTGGTAAATTTTTTGTTGTACATATTATTGACTTAAGAATGAAGTGAACATACCATTTGATGCCTTTTTTATTCTTTTTATGGAAATAATAATTGCTTCTATCGCAATTCAAATTTAAGTCTTTTTTGAAGTCTTAAAAATGACCAAAGTATAGAAATAATAAACAAATAATAATATTCAATAATTATGAGGAACTGCAGGGCAGCATACTCCAGTCTGTCGGAAATTGGCTTTACTCATCACAAGACAAATCACTTCAACAACTTTGTTGAATCTGAGGATATGACCATCCACACCGAATGTATTGAGAGGCTATGGTGCTCTCTGAAGAAAAATTGCCAATGGTCAGGAATGAGGAGTCTCTACTTGATGTGGTACATTACTAGATTTCTCTTCCTTGAAACCTATGAGCCAGAACAGCACCTTCAATATTTTTTTTATTGAAGATAAACAGCTTTACCCCCTGGGTCAGAGCCCTCAACTTCTAGAGTAGTGGAGGCTGAAGCCAACAAAGGAGCATATTCTGATGATGATTCAGATGAAGGGGATATCTGACTGGTTTAAATTTCCAACATTTTTAACTGCAATAATAAAGGTAATTAAATTTACATTTGCAATAGAAGCAATTACAATCTTTGTAAATACCATAAAAAAGGCAGTGAGTGGTATTTTCACTTTATTTTTAAGTCAATAATAGTCTATAATGAAAAACCAATTTACCATATTAACTTGGTTTTTTTAATTTTTTCTGTTCTTGAATAAGTTTTAGCCAAGTCCGTTATTATATCACTATAACTGAAAAGCCTAGGGCTATGAGGAACTTAGGGCTATATATATATATATATATATATATATATATATATATATATATATATATATATATATATATATATATATATATATATATATATATATATATATATATATATATATATATATATATATATATATATATATATATATATATATATATATATATATATATATATATATATATATATATATATATATAGCCCCCAAAGGAAGCCTAAGACTCCCTACCCATCAAAAATGGATAGATCCTATTTACGAGTAGGTCTGGTCAACCCATTATAGATAGCTATCTTAGTAGTTGCCTGATATCTACTCTATCAACTGTTGGTTCCATATCGAAGAATATTACATGGACTGTTTTCCCTTTTTAGAAGCTTTGTTTTATCAAATTCTCTAGTCTAACTAAGGCATCTATGGTGCTCCTGCTTGAGAGAAATTCGAGCTGTTCAATATGAATGTGGTCTGATAATGGGGTTAAAATTTTTTGTTTTATTACCCTCTCAATTAGTTTTGCAACACAAGAGGTGAGTGGCATGGGGCGGTATGAATCAACCAGCGTAGGGTCTTTTCCTGCCTTGAGAAATGGGATCACTGTTGCCTTATTCCATTCAGATGGTGTTGATAACTCTATGAGAGATCTGTTGAATAACTCTGTCAGTAGCTCAACAAATGTATCTGGCAAATTTTTCAACATCAAATTGTGAATTCCATCAGGGCCAGTTACAACAGGCTGGAGCTTTGAAATCGTGTCTTTAACTTCCTGAAAGCTGAAGTGAGAAAATGGAACAGTACCATTTTTTAGACTGAGTTGATGGGGTGTGAACTGTAATGGTGTATCTACATTCAGAAACGTTTCTAAGAACAGATTAAGTTTCCCATTGTTTGAAAATTCTGTAGTCCTTCTCATCTGTATTTCTTCAGGAATGGTTGTTCTGTTTTTACCTGAAAAAATCTGAAAATTTCTCCATAGCTCTCGAACAGGGGTGTTGTGAAGGGATATGCATTGACTTGAAAATCAAGAAACGTGGCTACAACTATGATATTCTACATATACGACATCTTTTCTTTCTTTCTTTTTCTCCTCAGATAGCTTGGCACTGTAACATCGTCAGAGTTTTTTAATGTCTCAATTTTATACGGGTTGCAGCGACAGCTAAGCAAACTAGTAAGGGACGACCACGCCCCAAAGTAAAAAATAAAATAGCCCGTAGCCACTAAAACTAGAATTAGATCAAATAACGAGGTACACTATTGGAACCGGCAGGGCAGAAACCCCTTTATAGGAAACTTGGGAGCGTTGCATTTGCGCAGCTTCAAAAATTGTGACACTAATCAAGAATTTACAAGACAATTCTAGAACTGTGACACTAGGCTCAAATTGCAAGGCAGTAGAAGAAAAAACAACACTGAAAAGATGAGACAAAAACCAGGGAAAGATCACAATCTTTGCCCAAGATCTGTAGCTGACTACAACAAGTCCATGGGCGGAGTGGACATGGCTTAACGTATGATCAGTTATTACCGATTCGCTTCCAGAACTAGAAAATAGACCCGATGATTTCTTCATCATTCAATTGATGCTGTATGGTCAAATGCTTTTATCAAGATACAGGCTCATGAAGATTATAGCAGACCAAGATTGAACAAACTCATCTTATTTCGTTTTCACATTGCAAGCACCTTCTCTGTCGGCCAAAACCAGAGCAGTATGTCGAGGAAGATGACGACTGTGAAGTAGTTTTGGTTGATAATTTCATTGAGCGCCGACCATGACCGCCTGAGAGAGCTAGAAAAGCCATTTACTTACCCGAATACCACAACCTAAAGAACGCAAAAAGGTGCCAACTTCCTGGCTACTCAATGAAGACAAGGTGGTGGTGTGTTGGACGTATAGTGTTTCTAAATCTTGTTGGTGACAGAAACTGCTTTTCTTGTTTCCACTAGTAAACTACTGGTGGAAAAAAAAATTCTGCCTATTTCTCTTGATAAAAATAAAAGTGTTATATAGTCGACATATATGTTTGATTTACTTGGTTAAGAACCGATGTCAACGGAAGTGGACAGTGTAATTTGGAGAGGGGAAGATAGTGAAACATTTTTGTTTCAGTGTTAAAGTGATTTTTTTAACACTAGTTATGTGAAAATCACGCGTCTTCATTGCCTACAATTATGCCGGTAGTCAGAAGATTTTGCAGGCATGCCTTAAAAGTAAGTATATACAAAAAGAAAAAGCACATTTATGCTTTCTTTAATACTCCCCTACTTCCTATGAAGTAAATATGTCATTTTAAAGTCAATCAGCGGATGAACAACCACTAAAGAAGTTTTTGTCACTTTCTATTTTGAAAAAAAAGTGCAAGACAAGCCCTTTCTTTTTGGGCATAATGATATCAACGTTCCTAAACTCTAAAAATTTTTCCATAAATTTGGAGTTTTATATACGGACATAAATGATAAATCAAATCAAGATTTTATAAACTAACTAAAAAATTTATCCATAAATTTGTAGATTTTGTATATATATATATATATATATATATATATATATATATATATATATATATATATATATATATATATATATATATATATATATATATATATATATATATATATATATATATATATATATATCTACTATGCGTATATATATATTTATCTTAAAAATAAAATTTAGAATATTTTAATTACAATTACTTTAAAATAATATTTTCCACAAACATTGTAACTTCTTCTAAGCCCTCAGAAGTTAGTTTGGGGAGTATTTCCATCCCTAGTCATCCGGTAGACTACGGCGTGGCCTCATTGCGGCAGAAACAGTATCATTATTGATTGCTTGGCGAAGACGAAGAGGGTGCCAGCAGCCTGGGAACTTGCTGGTCAAGCAAATCCCCAACTAGCATCCACGATAATGCTAAGTATAAGTACTGCAATTTTGATATGGCGTCCACGGTACATGTTCCCTTTGGAAAGTCAATGGAGGAGATAAATTGACGATTCTTCCTAGATAGTAAAATCCCCGTCAAGATCAAGTAGCGGAACATCCGATCCCTTAAAATAGATGCCACCAAAATACTAGTTGCAAATGAGATGCAGAAGTATGGAATCGACTTTCTATGTAAGTCTGAAACTTCATTCTCCGATTGCGGTATATAAAATACTATTAGCTCATCAAATGATTCGTATTGCCTGTCTTATTCAGGAGTTGATGACAACTCTGGTCCACTTGGAGTTCGTTTTCTCATTTCTGACGCTGCAAATCGTGCCCTAATTAAAGGGGATCCAATATATCCAAGACTTGTTTTAGTAGAGTTTAGAGGGCGAAAGACTATTCTTACATTCATATTTGCGTACCCCGACCTCAAATGTGACAAGAGACAAAGTATACGGTTTGTAATAACCTGAAATAAATTCTGGTGCAAGTTACCACCTGAGACTCCCTTCTTCTTACTGGGGATTGGAATTGCAGAGTTTGACCAAGGTAGTGTGGTAGTCCAATGCCGGAGTTACCAAAGTCCACAGAGATAATGTACTTGTCAAGTCTAGATTAAAAAGTTCTGGGCTGGCTTTTCGCTCATATGTTGGTGCAAACATAGGGTCCAAGTTTCGCTGTGATCATAGCCTAATAATTCCTAGAATTCAGCTTTGTTTATCTACCAGGCACAGAAATTCGTTTTCCCCCAGAATGTATTCTTCTGGTTTGAATAACCATGGAACCAAGAATATGTTCCACTTTGCCTTGTCAAATCGGCTCAGAGCTCTGTCCACCGTCAATGATGAAGAAAACGTTGAGGAGCTTCCCTATAGTTTTTTAGAGTTATATAACTCTGGAAAGAATAAATGAAAACAGTTTGCTGCAGCAATAAAGGAGTCAGCGAAAGAAGTCCTTAGCATGTCAAAACTGAAAAGAAAAAACTGGATCAGCAAAGGAACAAATAAGTTAGCTGACCACTGTCAAGCGTCTTGCTCTAAGAAAAAACGCAGGAAGCGCACAGCAAAAGTTTAGAAATCTCACAGTATAGATAGGCAAGACTACTGAAAGGAAGTGGCAGATTCCATGGAAGCCGCGTCTAAGGTAAAGGATACCCATAAGCTCTATCAAGTGCTAAAACTGGCAGGCCAATCGGAGGAAGCAACAAGTTTCTGAGATCATTCACCTGAAAGACGGACATAACATAGTGGACCTGTTGGTGAGAGTGGCAAGATGGAAGGGACTTTTTCAAGAACTCTTGAATTCGTCATATCGTCCGCAGATAATCTCGAATTTCTCCTTTAGCGGTCCTTTGAGCACCTTCTAAAGTTTGTCTCGAACTCCCCCCCCCCTCCCGCCACCTCCACGATATTGATGAAATAAAAGAAAGCCGTTCGTTTACTGAAGAACCACAAGTCTTCTGGTAAAGATGGCCAGCTTCCAGAGCTATATAAAGCTGCTGATCAGATTGTCGCTCCTCAGCTCGAACCCCTGATTGACCAAATCTGGACCGGAGAATTTCTCGAAGAAGTGGAAAGTTTCATTCCTTCTCCCTTTCAATAAAAAGGGTGACAAATCAGAATGTCAGAATTTCCATGGAATCACTCTCTCTGATATCGCGGCAAAGTTGTATGTCATTCTTCTCCTCAATATATGTCAACAGACCCAAGAACAGAGAATGAGAATAGAACAAGCTTCCTTTTAAACTGGAGGTTCTAGTACTAAAAAATATTCAATCCTTAGGCTGCTGTTACTACAGTGCCATAGATGTGGCTTGTCGCTGATCCTTATTTTCATCGATTTCATAGCAGCCTTCAATTTAGTTGAGTGTGATATTTTCTGGGTCATCCTAGAAGAGGATGGAATTCCTTCACATCTTGTAGCTTTCGAAAGCATACTTTGAGGGCATGCCGATGAGGGTACGGGCTTATGGTGAAACCTTACCTGAAAATTTCGTTGTACGCTAAGGAGTAAAACAAGAAGATGTCCTATTCTCCATCTTTTACAATTATGTAATTGATAGGATTAGAGTTGTCAGCACGGATGCAGGAGTGACGGAAGGAATAGGTGTTCGGGTCGCTAACATAGATTATGCTGGTGATTTTGCCGTCGCTGAGGATGATCTACTAAGAGATCCAATGATGATGGACAAAGTTGCATACTCTCCAATGGTTGGATTAACAATTAACCCAACAAAGACGAAAGTGATGTGTGCCAATGCCAAGGTTCCCTCTTATATATTATTAGATGGTTACAGCATTCAACAAGTTAAATAATTTTTCTACCTCAGATCCCTTGTGAATTTAGAGGGGGGATATGATCATGAAATTGAAAGGCACATTCACCTAGCCTCTGCCAGTTTATCTCAGCTCAATGAATTACTGTGGAAGTGTCGAAGTATAAGTCTCACTACGAAAATTAGAGTCGACAAGGCGATCGTCAGAAGTACACTCCTATATGGATACAAAACCTGGGTTGTTAAAGCAAAAAATAGTAACTGGATGTCTTTGATCATGACTATGTTTGCCGTATTCTACGGGTTCAGCACCAAAAAAGAATATATAACAGTCATCCGTGACCAATGTAAACAACAGTACCCGATCACAGAAATTGTAAACAGACGAGGGCTCCTGTGTGGCTATTGTCTACGCCACTAAGACTACAAATGCACCTCAAAGTAACATTGTAGCTTCCCTCTAAAGGCCGTCCTGTTCTCGTACCTACTTTATTCACTGATGATGGTTGTCAGGAATAAGCATATCAGGGGCACTTCTGGCCTCTCATGCACCCTTGGCAAAATCTAGATAAGCGCCCCCCCCCCCCGTCCCAAAAACTTCACAATTTTTTCTATTAAAAAATAAAATTTATTTATTTAACAAAATTGCCAACTCAAAAAAGAGCCAAAATGGCCAAGGCCAAAATAGGAAATTTGTATCACTAAAGATAGTGAATCTTGGGCAACTTGCTTATTTCATATAAAATGATACATAAATGAACATTTGACGAAATGTAGGCTTGCTATTCATTCTTGAACTGAGGAACTACCGAATATTCTCTTCAAGAGTATTTTATTTCTTGCAAAAGGCATTTTGGGGAAACTATGTAAATGAATAATATCGAAAGAAAAACTTAATTGCTTACAAAGAAGCATAGATAAAAAAGTTGTCAGCAGTGCATACTTGATTAAACTTGGAACATAAGTCTAGGTAACTTGTATAAGAAACGATTTAAAGATCTCTTGTGC
Organism: Artemia sp. Qi Xiang Cuo; assembly: GCF_049724085.1. Lineage (NCBI taxonomy): Eukaryota > Metazoa > Arthropoda > Branchiopoda > Anostraca > Artemiidae > Artemia > Artemia sp. Qi Xiang Cuo. The sequence goes on along the minus strand of NC_142794.1, from coordinate 4,673,211 downwards.
CATAGCAGTAAATTATAACAATACCATTCAAGACCCAAGATCTGATTCAATCTCTTGGAAAAAGTAAGCTAGTGTACAATAATCCACTTGGATCTGGATACATAGTTTAAAATTGCAAATTGTTTTTTTTTTACAAATTCATTTTGCCAAAAATTCAAAACAAATAAATAAATTTAACAGGCCTCATTTTTAATCCAAATATTTTTAAATTTTGTTTTACGACCCAACTAATCTCAGCAAATCAATTTGAGAATATCTGGATTCCTGCTTGGCCTAAGAAAAACGGCCAATTATCGGTAACCAGTAAAACATTTATCACGATCAGTTAAACAAACACTTACAGCACTCAATTCTCTCAAAGAGCTAAAATATATTCTTCTTCAATCTTTAGAAGTAACTATATCTGAGAATAAAAGCTATTACTGTGGGTTTAAACATTCCATTTTTTTTTAAAGCCCAAATCTGTTGTTTCTCAGAGTGTTATTGTTTACAGAGTGACAACATTGTTTTTGGATTACAAGTTTACTGGGTGAAGCAAATAGTTTCCAAATAAATAAAACAAGATTTATAAGGAATTATTGGGGCTTTAGTAATTTCACGTCTTTAGCCTAATGGAGTCATTCTAAATCAATACAGTTTAGAACAAATTGGTAACTTCTCATAATTGGTAACAGCAGAATTTCCACCCAAACTCCATCCCTCTTATTGAGACGCTATATTTGTTTCAAAAAAATTTCTTTATAAGATTTTTTTAGACTAGCATCCAAATTAACTGCAGCATAAAAACTTGAAATAAGCGGAGAGGAGCCTATTAAAACCAGGCAAATTTTATAGGATCTTAAAACCCAGCAACCGGACTTAATAAAAACAAACAAAAAAGCTCGCCTCAACACTCTAGAGGATCATATAAAAAAAAAAAACCACTCTAGAGAATCCCTTTAAGCTGCTTCGTATATTAATTTTAGCCCATAGTCTAGGGAGGAATAGGATACCCTCGGGTATGCCTTGCAAATGAACTTACAATGGTAGGTTTCAGTCAAATCCTCTCTTATATAATTCACCAAACAAATAACAATATACATATTGATTTCACCTATTTTAGAGGATAGGACTTGCTCATTTCATGCATTTTCAGTGCATAATAGCCTCTTACACAACAAATGTGTCAGCATAAGTTCAGAACATATAAATCCTCAAATTTTGTCATTTTTGTTCCTGATCCAATACCAATAAAACAAAATTTTGGTTCGACTTTGAATCTAAAGGGCAAACAAATAGTAAAGAAAACACATAAGGTTTTCAGTTTTTTCAAAATTCCAGTTACCTTGGTAATGGGCTGTCGTTTAACGCATATTTAATTACTTTCAGGCCCCCTCCCTTTAAAATAAATCCTGTGGTCTACTTAGGCAAGCAAACAAAATTATAATTTATGATTCTTAAAATTTTAAACTAATTCAGAATGTAAAATTTTTAACACGTGTTAATATCATAACGTATTTAAATGTTTTATGGTAGATAATTTTTTTTTTTTACTCAGGTTTTCTGGTGTACTAAAAAATCAATTTTATCAGCAATTAAAAAAAAAAGTTTTCGAGTATTTTTATGCACAATCGAAAACAGGGCAATTCGGCGATGACAGTTTATAAAGAAGAATGTGGGACACGTGTGCCGCAAATCTGTTATTGTCAATTCCATTGTTTTTGTTTCGTTAGTCTTTATTATGTTCATTTTTTTGGTGGACTTGAATTAAACAATTGACAACTAATTATATTTTGCCTTCTTGTGTAAGTTTTGGTTGCTTAAAAATCCTAAATATTAGGCACTTCAGTTTTGGACAATGTACACTTCTGTTTCTTTTGATATTATCAATTTAAAAGGAATTTTTTAGAAAAATAGGGATTTGCCTTTTTCGGTTTGTGTGGTTACACTTTGGTCATTAGATGGAAAGACAAGTTGAACTTGCCATAAGGAAACCACTGAAAACTAAATAAATATCCAAAGTTCTATATAAATGTAAGAATTAGCCAACGTGGACCAGCTATAATTTTTCATCCATTTGTCTTTTGTAAATAAAAATCAATATTCTCCCCAAGGTCCTATGCCATACACTAAGAAACTTTTCCTAGAATAAATTTTTAGATACTAATTCAGAGCTGTCTTAACTGAAAATACCCTTTTGCACAAATAACATTTAAATGTTGTCACTTGTATGCACTCTTTGACCATGTTTAGCAAGCATTGCCACAGAAATCATTTCTTGCATAAATCATATTATAAACAATTTCTCAACCAATATAAATTTTTTTATCTAATTAAAAAACATTGATTTAAAATTTCAAACTTTTAATACTAAATAAAATAAAATTTATAAGAAAACTAAATACACAAAAAAAAACAAATTTGATTTGGCCTAATAATTATTTGGGAGAACAACAACCACTAAAAACCAAGGACAACAGTGATCCTAAACCCCCTCATGCATACTTTACAGCCTGTAATATTGTTAAAATCACAAGTTTTTGTACACATCTAATATATGTAAGGTTTCTCATCTGTAAGCAGTCTTTGAAATGTATTTAAACAGCAAACTTTCAAAAAACACTTCTCACACACATAGTATGTAACTTTGTTCACTCATGTGACCTCCTTGGTGCTTGTTCAAATTTTCTGCTCAAGAACTGGTTTGGTCACTAATATAACATTTATAGAGTTTCTCACCTGTATGCATTCTTTGATGGGTCTTCAAATTTTGTGTGACAAAAAGTTTTGTCACAAACATTACACTTAAATGGTTTTTCACCCGTATGCACTCTGTTATGGGTGTTCAAACTTGATACTTGAGAAAAAGCTTGGTCACAGACATCACACTTAAACGGTTTTTCACCCGTATGCCCTCTTTTATGGGTGTCCAAATGTGCTGCTTGAGAAAAAGTTTGGTCACGAACATCACACTTAAATGGTTTCTCACCCGTGACGCACACTTTGGTGCCGGTTCAAACTTTGTGCAGCAGAAAAGGTTTTGTCACGAACATTACACTTAAACGGTTTCTCACCTGTATGCACTCTTTTATGGGTGTTTAAATTTGAAGATTGAGAAAAGGTTTTATAACAAACGTCACACTTAAACGGGTTCTCACCCGTATGCATTCTTTGATTGGCGTTCAAACTTACTGCGTGGGAAAATATTCGGTCACATAAATCAAACTTAAACGGTTTTTCACCCGTATGCACTCTCTTATGGATTTTCAAATTTAAGTCTTGAGAAAAGGTTTTGTCACAAACATCACACTTAAACGGCTTCTCACCTGTATGCACTCTTTCGTGTCGGTTCAAACTTTGCGCAACAGTAAAGGTTTTGTCACAAATATTACACTTAAACGGCTTCTCACCCGTGTGCACTCTTTTATGGGTGTCCAAATGTGCCACTTGAGAAAAAGCTTGGTCACAAATATCACACTTAAATGGCTCCTCACCCGTATGCACTCTTTGGTGCCGGTTCAAACTTTGTGCAACAGGAAAGGCTTTGTCACAAACATTACACTTAAACGGCTTCTCACCTGTATGCACTCTTTTGTGTTGGTTCAAAGTGTGCATTCGAGAAAAGGTCTTATCACATACCTCACATTTATATGCCTCTTTCATTTTATGAGTTCTTTGATATCTTGTCAATTTTCCATACATTTTTCTTTCAAGGTGACTTTTCACTGTTTTCTGATATTCTAGGCCTGGTCCTTCAGATTCTGATGCAAACGAAATTAAGAGACTGCATGTGGATGGATTCTTTGAAACAACTAGTGACGTATTTCCCTGTAGGTGAAGTCCAGACACGTGTGGTGAGAAGAGACCTAAAAGTTTAAAAGTCTACAGAACTAACCAAATCAAACAAAAACTCAAAACTCTTAAAACTGAAAAAAAAAAATCTTCCAAAATGGGACAGGTTTAATAGCTTTTAAAATTAGTTATTCTTAAGCAACAAAGAGCAAAAATGAAACATTAAAATATCAAAAAGTATACATTGGTGTATATCAAACGATAATTGAAGTATAGGAAATATTACCGAAAATATCAGGAATTATAGTGACAAAAAGAGAGAGAGCTAAAAGAATGCACATCATATTTTAAAGTTTGAAATTTTTGGGTAGCCACAATGCTTTGGATTAAAAAAAAACGACGTAAGACACGGTTTCCTCAGGTCTTACAAATAACTATTAAATAGGCGACTGATGATTGAAAAGAGAACTAGTAAGAGCTCATCATCGTGTATTTACATGCAGAAACAACTTTGTTTGGTATAAATTTATTTTGCTAAGCTCTGATTGTTCGTTTCACCTTTTTTTTTGTCATTGTTTTTCAATTTGTATTAAAAGGATTCATATCTCTGAGGAAAACGTGACTTTTGTCTTCTTTTTTTTATTCCAATGAGAATCGCTATGTTCTTCTAGCAAAATATTTAGAACAACTCGTTCCTAAGCAGACAAACAAATTTTGACTCCATCTACACAAAATAAATTCAGTATTTTTGTTTGAATCTAGTGTTTTCAGTAAATTAATATTATACATTAAAAATTTCTGGTAGGCAGTTCAGATAATAGCTGCCGATTTTCTGCTTCTTTCAAGTACACCTTAAAATCAAAAAATAGAAAGATTTATTTCTTTATCTCTTAATTTGAAGAGAAATATATACTATGAATATGGATTATAAAATTTATATACAGATATAGTTTTAAGGCTTATTATCAAGCTTTTTGAAAATAATGAAACCTGCAAAACTTCTTTCTGAAAGTTTAAAAATGTTCATTAAAGACTGCAAAAGCGGTTTGGCCAAAACCTGCACATTGAAAAAAGATGAAACAAAAGTTCTATCCTAAGATTAAGTCTCTTTCTCCTGTTTTTGTCCAATAAAGTAATATCCAATCCATATCAATCAACAAAAATACAAAGTTTCAGATATACCTTCATTGTTGCATTGAACATTTCGGTTGTAATTCCTGGGTGTTGTCTTCAAATTTACATGGTCCTGAAATACTAGGTAAATTGAACAAGGGAATATCTTCAAGTTTTGGTGACAAAAGATGGTTTGGCCTTCTCAAAATCCAAAAAAAAAATTAAATTAAACAGACATGTAAAGATTTTAATCGTAAAGCTTACTAAGCAAATGCGACTGCTTTTTCTTTTTAGTTACTTATAGAATTGTAAATATACAGACAATATATACATACATAAAATTAAATTTATAGGCTTTACAGGTTTTTTTCTAAAATCGTTTTAAAATATGCTTTTAATAAAGTAAACGAAAACCTTAAAAAAAATTAATTAGCATATAAAAAATAGAAACCTGAAATTCTAAAAAAAAACATAACATTGAACTAATAGCTGGATAAGTGTAAATTTAGCATACCATACCCAATAAAAGAATATATTGAATAAAAATATATAATCAAAAATTAAGATTTTACAGCTTCTCAAATTGCCTCTCAATTACTTGGACTATCAGTCTTGGGTTTGCTCTTTCTAAAATTTTCCATGTTTTGATGCAACCTACTGGAAAATACTTGATTACCAATTCAATTCATTAAAGACTACAAGAGCAATTTGGCAAAAACCTGAGTATTGGAAAAATATATACCAAATGTTCCATCTTAAGATTAAGTCTCTTTATCCTGTTTTTGTCAAATAAAATAAAATCCAATACATTTCAATCAACAACAAAAAATCAGATATACCTTCATTTTTAGAACATTTGGGTTGCCATTCCTTGGTGTCGTATTCAAATTTCCAAGGTGCTGAAATGCTGGGTAAATTGAGCAAGGGAACATCTTCACGTTTTGGTGACAAGAGATGGTTTGAAAGATGAAAGGGCTTCTCAAGGTCACATAGATAAGCATATTCAAATTCTAAAAAAAAATTTTTAATTAAACAGACATCTTATAAAAATTTTAACAGCAAGGCTTACTAAACAAATGCAACTGCTTTTACGCTTTAGTTACGTGTAAAAATGTAAATATACAGACATTATATACTTAATAATAACTACAATTAACATTATATACTACACATAAAATTAAATGTGTAGGCTATAAAGGTTTTTTCTCAAACTTTTTTAAATCTGCTTTATATAAAACAAAGGAAAACCTGAAACATATAACAAAATTCATTAATATAGAACAAACAAATACCGAAATTCGTAAAAAAATACATAACACAACTAATAGCTAGATAATTCTAAATTTAGGATACTGTACTCAATCAAACAAAAATTAGATAAAAATAGAAAATGAAAAAATAAAGATATTAATTCTTAACAATCACAAAGAATCACAACAAATCAATCGGGGGGGGGGGGGGGTTTCTGCATTAGTTCCAAAACAGTAAAATACAAAATATACTCTTCCGAGATTTAACAGCTGAATTCTACAAGCTTTATTCCTCTCTTACACGCCTTATAACTTAAAAGCCCCAAAACTACCCCTGATTTGGTGGTAATATGTTGTTCATTATAACTGCACAGGGGAGAAGATCGAAAGAAAAAATCTCAATGGGATGATTACTTGACTCACCAAAATTAAAAAATAAAAGCTAATAATCTGAATTAAAATAAGTTTTGTGGCACAAAGAAGCCACTTTTATCACCCCTTAGCTCTTAATCGTTAGATCCAAAAACATATGCAGTTACATTTTTTTTCTTAGGACCACTTAATGAGAAAGGAGAAAAAAGTGACGATTATTTTCTAAAGTAAAGTAGATTTTCTTTTATTCTGTAACAGAAAATTTAGCTGTATAGAATTACCATTTTTAATTAAAGAATCCTCAGAAACTGTGATGAGATCAGCCGTTTTCAGAATTTGTGGCAAGTCCATGAAAGATCTTGGAGAACGGAGTTAATGCAAATTATGAGAAGTATTTTACTATCAACACTCGGATATGACACAGAATTTACTCAGGAGTCCTAAAACAAAAAAGATAAAATGACGACTAATAACTACTTTTAGCCACTGCAAAGTATATCTTATCTTAATACAGTTGAAATCCTAGGATCGACTCTTTCAGCAGTGAAAAAAGTGAAGAAATTGATAAACTTACCTTTTTAAGTAACTAGTTTTAACCTTTTTTAAGTAACTAGTTTTAAAGTCCGGTTGTTGATTTTAATTTACATTAAAATTTCTCGGTAAAAAAGGAAAATACAACTTTTAGCTTATTCTGTTAGCTGTATTCTTTTAGTAAATTTTCCAAGCCAAAAACTATTAGGTTAAAAAATTTGTTTTAACTCCTGCAATGAAAGCTTCATTCATGGTTTGATTGCTTAAAACACTAGAAAGTGTAGGCCTATTATGTATATATGCCATTATGGTTTTCCAAGAGGGTATCATCTAGTTGTTCTTACTTTTAGGGCTTCAAGAATGTTATAATAAATCTAACATTAGGTCCAAAAAGATATTATGTAACAGGCTTGTATTTATCAATTTAAAAATCTATTAAAAATTAAGTAATAATGTTATAAAGGAATTTAAAATTCAAATCTGGTAAAACTCAAGAAATTTAAAAAGTATTTCCAGAAAAATAATGCATGTGCCACATTATAGTTGCACTTGTCTATAAAATCAAAATTACGCACAACTAAAGCACCAATTACGTTCGCCACTCGTAATTTCTTGAGTTGAACATTGTTCACCTTTCAAACATAAATTTCTTGACTGACCAATAAGAGTCAAGGTTTAAGGCATACTTTTTAATACTAGAAAAGATAGAAACTTATAACAGCGTGTTTTTTTTATCTGGAAGAGGAATTTGACAAAAGTTAATAAGACTTGTATTAGTAAAGAACAGTTGGACACAAAATAAAACATAGAATCGCGAAGAAACGAAGAAAACGAGGACAATTAACATCCAGTGAATTATTTATCATGATTAGCCAGTGTGGTCTCAGAAATTATTTGTTGGACACAAAGTAGGGGAGAGTGGGGTTGGTTTGGACACGGGGTGAGTCTGGACAAGAGCCTCTCTTCCTACAACGCCCTCTAAAATCCACCAAAAAAATACCATAGACGTGCCATCTAGTACCCTACTTGAGTATGTAGTTTGGTTATCACACATGCAATCGTTTTTTAAATATTTGAGGAAAACCGAAAAAAGGTTGGTGTGGCGTCCTGTATCTTTCTTTGTTTGTGATTTTATTTGGCCGTTATTACTAGTCATTGAATTTTGCTGACTGTTGCAGCGTTTAACTATGGCATTGCAAAGTTGTTTAAATTTTAGTTTTTGGCGGCATCTATAGTAGTTACAGCGTCAGTGAGGTTTCAGACTTTTTATCGCGGGTGGTGTTGCTTCGGACAACGGTAGTGGGGTGGATTCGGACATTGTCTGAACCCACTCCAGACACTTTTTTGTGGTCAGTATTTCCAACTTTTCCTCTTTTTTTCACATCGTGTACCTGTTAATATGCATTTTATTACTTGTTACTAAAAACAGTTTCTTTCAGAATGCCTCAATCATACAAAAGGAAGTGACAAGACCCTCCCGTTAACCTAGAAAACATGAAGAAAGCAGTTGGGGCTTATCTGAAAAAGGAAGGAACATTGAGACAAATTGCAGAAGACTTTGGCATAAAGAAGTCCGCGCTACTGGACTATGTCAGGCACTCGAGGTCGCAGACAGGAGAAGCGGATAAAAGTGTCAACGAAGAGCCTGGGGCACTGCAGATAAACTTCCTGACGAGACCAAAACATAACAGGCAAGTTTTTGAAAGCGAACACGAGCGAAAACTAGCCGACTACTTTCGCACTTGTTCGAGAATGAACCATGGATTGACAACAACTGAAGCACGAAAATTTGCTTACTCTTACGCCCGTGCGAATAACATTTCTGTACCAGAAAACTGGTGTTTCAATGAAGCAGCGTCAAAGGACTGGCTTCTTGCGTTTCTGAAGCGGAATTCAGACATCTCGGTGAGGAAGCCAGAAGCCACAAGTCAGGCGAGAGCCTCCGGCTTCAACAAAACTGTCGTTCAGACGTTTTTGACAAGCTACTTGATGTCTATGGAAGGTTTGGAGCCAAACTGATGGCTGATCGCAACTGGAACGTTGACGAGACAGGTATTAAGACAGGTAAGTATCATAAGCAATAGCCAAAATCAGGGCTTGTCAAAAATATTTTGAAAAATTGGTATCCTAGGATTTTCTGTTCTGCAAAAACAATCTAAATAGATCGAGAGCAAGTGTGCAAAAAGTTCTAAAGCTGTCGATAGCATAAATCCAAAAGCTGTCAACACTTAAGCAGCATGACTTGTGTTTTGACAGCTTTACTTTGAGCAAAAAGTATTTTAATATGCAAAATTTGTAGAAAAGTAACAAATGTAACTTAGTATAGCTTGGAGTTAGGAATATCAATAGTTTTCTGAATTACAATTAATAATGTAAGCTAACGCAGTGGTAAGCCATATACTAGCCATAAATATCTTCCTCCATAATTATAATTTTATATGTACTATTTTATCAAAAGTACTGTATCATACTTACTCTAATCTGCTAGTGGAGCATAGTATTCAAAGCCTGAAGTATACTGTATATAGCTTACTGCTGTGATTTTACGGATGGAGGTGTAACCCCCATTGCATTTTGTATTATAAAATAGCATACCTAACGGCGTGCTTGATGCTCAATGATCACTATACTCCAAAAATGAAAAGCACCATTTTATTTTTCGGGAGACTATTACTGATCGGCAGCCTGGATGTTGCATACATAATGACGCTGTAATATTAGTTTTGCTGCAATCTAATTCCCAAAATAAATAGATAATTGCAGCTACATTATAAACTGGCTGTTTTAGGCTACAACTCTTCCACTTTCCAGTTTTTCAATTATCTACTTTAACTGTGTGTACACCCAAATAGCTACCATCCCTTTTTCATTCTTTCAAATGAAATATAAACAGTTTTGAGAAAATTTGGGTATTTGTTTGAGGTTTGGACAAATATCTATAAGGAAAAAAGATAACAACGACTTAACATTGAATTTTCACATAGCAACATTGTAACTCGATTATCTTTTAGTTTGAATATATTTTAAATAGCAGCATCATGAGACAAGATACGATACATCTTTTTTGGCAGAAGAAAAGGTATAAATTATCTGTCGAAAATAAATTTATCAAAAATGAAAATAGCTCTTTTATGTTTAGTAGTTACTCTTTTTTAGAGTTTCGGTTCCTGTTGGGTCAAGTTACTTACAGTTCATTAACACAAACTATTTGACCAATCTCCAAACACAGATATTAGGTAGCACATTAAGAGATAACAACTGTTTGTAAAAAAAAATAGGATTGATAAAAATAATATAAAATTTTACAAGAAAACAATATGGATATAATAACCAATTTTTGTCTTTTGTCTATAATATACAATTTTTTTATTCATGTTTTTGGGTCGCTCCCGTTCCCTGAATCTGAATATAATTTATAGCTTAATTTGTCATCATTAAGAGGGGCCGAGGGGAAGCGCTAAAAATTTTACAGCAAGAAGAATATATTTACCAAAAATTATATACAAAAATCTTATATATACCAAAATCTACCAACAAATAGTTACAAGTCGTGAAAACTGACAAGTAGTATTGCTATTATTCTTTCCCACTCTTTGCATGGCAGAGCCCAAATTGTGTTTTGAAAGTTTTTCTTTTAGAAAAAATATTTTTCCATGTAAAAATTGTATTTTAAGACAAAATCTGCCAACAAACTTGAAAACCGCCAAATAGCATTGCTACTTTGCTATCCTACTTGTTCCACTCAAAATAAAGAGGCTGAGAAAATTCATTTGGAAATTCAATTTTGAAAAAATTCATATAATTGAGGTCATATTTATGAGCATATTTCTACATTTTCTCATGCATATTTTTACATATGCTCATGAAGTCATATTTACATATTTCTTTGTTGCTGTAGTTTTTTCAAGAGAAAAAACTACATTATCCCCCTCCCTCTTCAGGGGTGATCAAATTGCTTTTAAATATATGATACATGCAACATAACAAAAGGTGTTTTATTCAGTTTAAAACATCAAGTGTAATGAGTCAATTTACCAAAGGTGTTTTATTCAGTTTTCATAATACCTAGAGGACAAGGCAACAACCTAATTTATTAAATGTGATAAAATCAATCTAAGCAGTTGAAGTAAAGGGTATTTAAAAAATGCCAAAGGAAATTGATAAATAAAACTGAAGAACAGAGAAATATACAGTCAGAATACTTGCATTGACAACAATTATGACAAATCAATTTTAAAACAAAAACGAGGAGCAAAGAGATATGCATGTACAAGACATTCAACAATGAGAAGTAAAGCAAATTAAAATGGAAGTTAAGAGCAAAGCAATATGGAACGAGGTTAAAAGATATGCCACAGCAAGAACAAAGAAATATTTGGTTAGAAGATAAATCCTTCTATTGCAATTCAAATTTAAGCCCTTTTTGAGCTCTTGAAAATGACCAAAATATATAAATAATAATATTCAATAAATATGAGCAACTGCTGGGCAGCATACTCTTGTCTGCCAGAACTTGGCTTACTCACCACCAGATGAATCACTCCAGCAACTTTGTTGACAGTGAGGATATGACCATCCACACCCAATGTATTGAGAGGCATTGGTGGTCTCTGAAGAAAAATTGCAAAAGGTCAGGAATGAGGAGTCTGTACTTGAGGCAGTACATTGCTAGATTTCACTTCCTTGAAACTTATGTGCCAGAAGAGCACCTTCAATATTTATAATTGAAGCTAAAAAGCTTTACCCCCTGGGTCAGAGCCCTCCACTTCTAGAGTAATAGAGGCTGCAGCCAAAGAAGTAACATATTCCTATAAGGATTCAGATGAAGGGTATATTTGAGTTTTTTCAATTTCCAATATTGTTAATACAATAATAAAGGTATTTAAAATACTAAAATAATAAATGTACTTAAATTAAAATTTGCAGTATAAGCAATTATTATAATTGCAAAAAGAATAAAAAGGGCACTGAGAGGTCTGTCAACTTTATTTGTAAGTCAATAATATGAACAAGAACAATTTTACTATATTTCCTTTGTTCTTTTCATTTTATCTATTCTTGAATATACTTTGAGGTAAAATTATAATTTAACTACTTTTGGCTATCTTGGAAAGAGGCAAGAATAGGAAAATGAAAGTTTCAAGGATGGGTCTACATGCTAAAGTGTGTCTCGGGAAGGTATGTTGAAGCAAATGCCTCCTCTGGGTCTGCCTCGAGAGGGCATATGACCTTTGATGACCTTTAAAAAGCTATGTGTTAGAAATATGAAACCTTTCAAAATAGATCTTCTGCTCAAATGAAGTACAAAAAAATTATTTTTAGCTTCACAACTTTGATCAATCTCACTTTATAAGATTTTAAATATATGCAAATACATTTCAAAAATTAAAAAAAAAACATTTATTGTATTAAAATTCTACATAAATAACAGCAATTGTATTTTCAGAACTATAGACAGATGAAAAGAGAATAATAACTGAAAATTAAGGTAAAATGTTTTCTGTCAAAATTTCAATAACCAATGTAGACCTGTCATGGAGGCAAATTTCAGGACCATCTAGAGGGAGACGGAGTGAAGATAGGTACTTCAAAATACCGTTATTTATTTAGCCTTGTGACACCTGATAAGGAGACATGTTTAGAAAATAATTCTTACTTTAAAATATGTATAATGATCCTAGTTCTTATATTATCCAAGGGGAGAACCTTTTTCATCAAGCCTTTCCTCTAAAAATCCTCAAAAGAGAAAAAGTTTCCAAATATCACCATGTTTTTAATTCAATGTTTAAGTCTTTAAAATTGCCACTGTAAACTGCTGCCAAATAAGTTGTTTTATAGATAGAATTTAGCACGTGTGTCAAAAAATGTGTTTAAAGAAAAAGTAGTGGTAAATTGAAATTATAGAAATTCCGTGCATCTTTTGTCACCTAACCTAACCACTGCTATTAATATTTTGTATTTACACCACTTCTATTTGCCCTTCGCCACTGCTATTAATATTTCTTATTTACGCCACTGCTATTCGCCCTTCGCCACTGCTATTTGCCCTTCGCCACTGTTCTTTAAAAAAATATATTAAAAAGACCGGCATGAACGCTATCTATAAAATAACTTATTAGGCAGAAACTTAAAGTGGCAATTTAAAAAGACTTAAGCATTGAATTAAAAACGTTGAGATATTTGGAAACTTTTTCTCTTTTGAGGATTTTTAGAGGAAAGACTTGATGATAAAGGTTCTCCCCTTGGATAATATAAGAACTAGGATCATTGGGCCCAAAACCGTGCCTTGGGGTACTCCGCTTTCTACATCTGCTGATTCTGAGAAGAAAATTGATCCACCATCCCCAAATACTCTTACCACCTGCTTCCTGTTGGTAAGAAATTGCATCGTCCAATTTATGACTTCATTGTGGAGGCCTATTGCGTGAAGTTTAGAATTTAGCCTCCTATGACATACTTTATCAAATGCTTTCGCTAAGTCTAATAATATCATATCAACTGGGGATTCCGTGTCCATAAGTTCTGTGACATGCTCGTAAGCATCAATGAGGTTAGTATCAATTGATCGACTGGGGCGGAAGCCATGTTGGCTAGGAGATAGTAGCTTGTTCGCATTTAGGTGTTCAATAATGGCTGAGTTAACTATGCCTTCAAGAAGTTTTCCCACTCCCGAGGTGAGACTAATTGGTCAATAGTTGCTGGCTTCATCTCTGCTGCTTCCTTTATGAACAGGTGTAATGTAAGCTTCCTTCCAGTCTTGTGGAATAGATTTAGTATTTAGGGACTTTTGGAATAGTAGGGTGAGAGGATGTGATAGTACTGCATACGTCTCCTTTAAGAGCCAAGGGGGCACTCTGTCAGGTCCTGTTGATTTATTTGGGTTAATCTTCTTTAGTCGAGTCTCTACATCTACTTTAGTAATATTAATGGGCGGCATGCTTTTTTGAATTTCGTACTGTGGGGGGTCTGGAAGTGGGGCATTATCTGCAACTGTGAATACTGAAATAAACTGCTTATTTAATGCATTAGCTATCTTCCTTGGGTCGCAGATTTTAGATCCATCTTGTACAAGTTGAGTGACAGAATGCCTTCCAGGCTTACCCGATGACACATACCTCCAAATTTCTTAGGGTTAGTTTTTGTTGCAGCTGCCACTGATTCCTCATACTTCTCGGTGATATTTCTGGAGAGACTTCTAAGCTTGTTACGCGCCTGCTTATATTTTGTGTAATAGTCAGCCTGGTTTCGATTCTTTGTGTACAGCTTCCAGTATTTCTTTTTTCTGTTCCTAGCCATTTTTATTTCTTTTGTAATATACGGGAGGGTTATTGGTTTCCTTTTCCATTTTGCAGAAGAGTGATTTTCAATAGCCTTCAGTAATATTCTTTTCATAGTTGTCCTTGACTCTTCCACATCTGTATTCTCAATGAAAGACCAATCACATTGAGTCAGTTCCTGACAAATTAGACTGTAATCAGTGTACACGTGTTTTGTAAATTCTAGTCTTTGGGGATACAGTCTAAAACTGCAACTTATGACAATGTGGTCACTAGCTCCAAATGGTGGTAGGGGCTTGGTGCTTATTATAGGCTCTTGGTCTTTTGCTAGTAGTAGATAAAGTAGCGAAGGGTTCTGGCTATTTCTATATCTTGTTGGGAAGTTAACTGCCTGGTACAAAGAATGATTAAATAGGCACTCCAGGAATGGACTTATTAAACTATTTTCAGAAAAACCAAATCCGTTGACCCATTGAATATTTGGGAGATTGAAATCACCAACAATAATTATGTTTCCTCGTAGCTTCATTTTAATATCAATTGAAGTCCTCATAGCAAGTAAAGAGGATTCAAGGCTAGGGGAACTGGGGCTTCTATACATGCAACCAATGTAAAATGGCCCACAAGGCAGGAGGACAGATATCCACACTTGTTCAATATATGGTTCATAATCTGAATTAATATCAATGCTTCCTACCTTCAGAGAGCTTCGGATGTACACGGCTATTCCTCTTCCTCCTTCTCTAGATAAGTTGGTGACCAAGGTATGGTCGGGTATCTGGATCTGGGTATCTCCAAGAGGAGTGTTGGTCCATTTAGGTTTAATCTCGCAGAAAGCGTAAACGTCTGCTTTTTCCGTCGAAACGGCATATTTTATCTCATGGAACTTTGACGTTAAACAATCTACGTTACTGAAGACAACTTTCAGACCATTGTTCATCCAATGCGTGCAACTTTTATTCAGGCTATTATCCAGATCATTACATTCCTCAGACTCTATGCTGCTGTGGTTTGAAACGTCACTCATGAAAACAGTCTGCTCAGAAAGGATACAGCTTACTGATCTCGCACTGTAAAAAGATTCACTTGATTCATCAATAGTACTTATTTCAACATTAGAAGACACAGGGCTATTTACGCTACTATCTATATTTCTTTGAGAATTATCTAGATCGTGTCCATTCCAGCTGGTGCTGCGGAGGTGGGCACGTTTTTTGGAACAATTCTGTTGCCTCGAATGACTAGGTTTTCTTCACCATTAGCTTGTTGCACATGAAGTACTTCACACAGCTTTGTCCTGTTTATACGGTCGGCTTTTGAAACATCATTTCTAAACTGAACTTGGCCTGTTCCTTTTCTCTCATATGACTTTTGCAGGATCACTTTCTTAATTTTTAATTCATCAACCGAAAAAATAATGGGGCTCGCCTTACGCGAATCATTTTCATTCCTAGGGTTATTGGGACTGACGAGGCGCCGAACATTTTTTACAGCTATCCGCTGTAGTCCGTATTCGTTACATAAGAAGTCACTAATGAATGTCTCATCATTGGGTAGCGGCAATACTCCGAATGCTAGGATATTTAATTTGCGTCTTTGTTTGTCTCTATCTTCAGCGATCAATTTTCTCACGTGGCTCTCGAGTTGCTGGTTCATTTCATCTTTAAGAGATTCTAGTTGAGATTGGATTAGCTTATGTAACAGATCAGGATTACTAGCAGCCCCCGGGGCTTCCTCAAGCGAAGTAATACGAATCTCCACATCCTTGAACTTGGCATCAATGTCTTTCTTGAACTCTTCTTTAAATTCACTAAATGACTGTTTAACTGCATTCTTGATTTTAATATCTAGGTCCTGTACAGCAGTTATTACAGGTTCAAGTGGTTCAAGCGTTTTGTTAACTATGGCTTGTATTTCAGCTGCACTAGCGCCACTATGGGCGTTACCTTTACAAACAGGACACTTCCATTCGCAGCCTAATCTCCTTGTCATTTTTGTCAGAAGATCATACTCGGGTTTGCTAATTTCAAGGCAATCAATGCAAAGCCATTGTTTACAAATGTCGCAGTTCATTGCACTAGATTCTTCATCCAGACTCTCATCACAAGCAGCGCAAATGTCTTTGCCTTTTTTGGGCTTTCTCGAAGCCTTTTTGGTGGCATTCTGCAACTTTACGGCTTTCAGGCACTGATATCAAGGCGACGCCAAATAAAACGCAACTCAGGTAACAGGTAATAGAACGCAACTTGGATAACGGAATGCAACCAGGAACACGAGAATTCAGCGCCGCAATAATATGAACTGCCAAAAATTTACCGGTTTTTTATACCTGAAAAAACTTCAAATGAGTTTACTAAAAAAATGTGCATTGTCAGTTTAATATGCATATGCTGATGTTTATTCCTTAAAATCTTAATTAATTTTTGTTTTCTTAAAGTTCAAAGTGCAAACATTTAAAATGTTTTTTTTTCAGTAAAGTACAAATTATATTCTGGCTTTTAGAAAGCATAGGATTTAGAACTCTACTCAGATTAATTTCTGCTTGTTTTGAGTTTGACTTATTTTAATTTCTGTTTGTCTTAGGTTTCATTTATTTATTGATACTGATTTGTGGTAGTTGTATGCTTGGTAGATTATTTGATTCTACTTTGGTTCATTTTTAGGTTTAATGGAGTTCTTTACTTATTTTTTAAAAACTTATTTTGTGCAAAAGGTTTTTTTGATTAATTTTTGTTCGTTTTATATTGAAATAGTCTTTTTCAGGGAGAAGGACTGAGCCTCTTTCAAAGTTAAACAACCATCCCTTCCATAAAAACCTTTAATACCCCCAGGGTATAACCTACAACCCTTGCCTCTAATCTCCGAGGTTTGTTTCAACCCCAAAAGCCTTGTTATATGGTATTTAGACTATTTTGAATAGAATGGCTATCTCAAAATTTCTATTAGATGCATTTTGGGACAATATGACATGTGTAGGGATGGGGTAGCTGCCCTCTAATCACTTTGACCCTTAAAAAGAACACTAGAGCATCTGATTACCAATCCAGTGATCCCGCTTTGAAGTTTATATGACCACAGTTTCAATAAAAAAAAATACCTATATGTCCCCAGGGCACAACTTACTGCTCTGAGGGCTGAGGGGATTTTTTATCCTCAAAGACATAATCTCTAGACCTTTCTGATAGGTTTAACAAAATGGTTATATTAAAATTTTGATTTCAAGTGACTGGGGAAATGATAGGCTTGGAGAGTGACATTCACCCTCTTATCACTTTCGACTATTAAAACAGGTAGTAGTCCTTTCAATTTCAATTGGAATAAGTCCTTTTTGAAGTTTCTACAACAAAACTTTCTATAACAACATTACATACCCCAAGGGTGTAACTTACAACCCTTGTCATGAGGGCTATGGGGGGAGGGTTGTCCTCCTCAAAGACATAATTTCCAGACCTTTCAACTACGTTGAACAAATGGCCATATCAAAATGTTTGGGGAAATGATGGGTGTTGGGGGGGGGGCGATTCTTCCTCTTATTACCTTTGACTATTAAAAAAGGCAATAGGCGTCCTCAATTTCCAATTGAAAGTGCCTTTTTTGAAGTTTTTATGACAACACTTTCTATATGACATTCTATGCCCCCAGGGCATAACTTACAACCTTAGCCCTGAGAGCAAATGGTGTTTGGGGAAATGGTGAGCTTGAGAGGGGGATAGTTGCCCTCCAATCACTTTCAACTATTAAAAAGGCCACTAGCCCTTTCAATTTCCAATCAACTGAGCCCTTTTTGAAGTCTCTACAAAAACGCTTTCTATAAAAACCTTATATGCCCATAGAACATAACTTACAACCCTTGCTCTGAGGGGTTTGGGGGGTTTGTAATCCTCAAAATCATAATTCCCAGAAATTTCAACTACGTTGAACAAAATGGCTATCTCAAAGTTTTAATTGAATGTGTTTGGGGAAATGGTGGGCTTGAGAGGGTGGCTAGTTGCTCTCTATTCAGTATTGACTATTAAAAAGGGCACTAACCCTTTCAATTTCCAATCAAATGAGCCCTTTTTGAAGCTTCTATAACAACATTATATACCCCAAGGGTATAACTTACAACCTTTGTCATGACGGCTATGGGGGGGGAGGGTTTTCATCCTCAAAGACATAATTTCTAGACCTTTCAACTATGTTGAACAAATGGCCATATCAAAATGTTTGGGGAAATGATGAGCATTGTGGGGGGGGGATTCTCCCTCTTATTACCTTTGACTATTAAAAAGGGCAATAGCCCTCCTCAATTTCCAATTGAAAGTGCCCTTTTTGACGTTTTTACAACAAAAATTTCTATATGACATTATATGCCCCTAGGGCATTACTTAAAAAATTAGCCCTAAGGGCTGTTGGGGGTTTTCATACTCAAAAACATAATTTCTGGATGCTTCAACTATGTTCAACAAAATTGTTTTATCAAAATATTGATTGGAAGTGTTTGGGGAAATGATGGGTATGGGGGCATTTGCTCTCCAATCACTTTTGACCATTAATAAGGACAATAGCCCTTTCAATTCCCAATTGACTGGGTCCTTTTTGAAGTTTCTGCAACAATGCTGGCAAAGTCCTAATTTCCAGAATTTCAACTGCATCAAACAAAATGTCTATCTCAAAATTTTGATTGAATGTGTTTGGGGAAATGGTAGGCTTGAGAGGGGCGTTAGTTGCCCTCCAATCACTTTTTAATATTAAATAGGGCACTAGTGCTTTCAATTTCCAATTGAATGAGCCATTTTGGAAGTTTCTACAACAATGCTTTCTATAAAACTTTATATGCCCCCTGGATTAACTTACAACTCTTGCGCTGAGGGTTGTGGTGGGAGTGTCATCCTCAAAGACATAATTTCCAGACTTTTCAACTACATTGAAGAAAGTGGCTATCTTAAAATTTGTATTAGATGTTTTTGGGGAAATGACAGGTGTGGGAGGAGTGTTAGTTTCCTCCAATCACTTTTGACTATTAAAAAGGGCACTAGCCCTTCAGAGTTTCCAAAGTTTGTATTACAATGCTCTATAAAAACCTTATATGCCCCCAGGTCATAACTTACAGCCCTTGCCCTGAGGGGTGTGGGGGTTGATCATCCTCAAAGACAAAATATCCAGAACTCTCAACTATGTTGACAAAAATGACTATCTCAAAATTTTGATTTGATGTGTTTGGGGAAATGGTGGGCGTGAGAGTTGGCCTCCAATCAGTTTTGACTAGCCTAGTAAAAAGTGCACTAGCCCTTTCAATTTCCAATTGAATGAGCCTTTCTTGAAGTTTCTACAACAGCATTTTCTATTAAAAACTTTTTATGCCCCTGGGGCATAACTTACAACCTTAGCCCTGAGGGCTCTGGGGGGAGTGTCAGCCTCAAAGACCCAATTTCCAGAACTTTTATCTAGATTGAACAAAATGGCTATCCCAAAATTTTGATTGGATATGTTTGGGGAAATGGTGACCTTGAGAGGGGGGCTAGTTTCCCTCCAATCACTTTCAAATATTAAAAAGGCCACTAGGCCTTTCAATTTCCAATCGAATGAGACCTTTTTGAAGTCTCTACAAAAATGCTTTCTTTAAAAACCTTATATGCCCATAGGGCATAACTTTCAACCATTGCCCTGAGGGGTTGGGGGGGGTTTGTCATCCTCAAAATCATGATTTCCAGATCTTTCAACTACGTTGAACAAAATGGCTATCTCAAAGTTTTAATTTTATGTGTTTTGGGAAATGGTGGGCGTCAGAGGGGGGTTAGTTGCTCTCCAATCACTTTTAACTATTAAAAAGGGTACTAATCCTTTCAATTTCCAATCAAATGAGCCCTTTTTGGAGTTTCTATGACAACACTTTCTATAAAAACCTTATATGCCCCTAGGATATAACTTACAACCCTTGCCCTGAGGGCTCTGAGGGGGTTGTTATCTTAAAAGACCTAATTTAAGAACTTTTAACTACGTTGAACAAAATGAATATCTCAAAATTTTGATTGGATGTGTTTGGGGAAATGGTGGGCATGAGAGGGGGATTAGTTGCCCTCCAATCACTTTCAACTATTAAAAAGGCACTAGCCCTTTCAATTTTCGATCGAATGAGCCCTTTTTGAAGTTTTAAATAACCCTTTCTATAAAAACCTCATACACCCCAGGGCATAATTTACAACCCTTGCCCTGAGGGTTATGGGGGGTTGTCATCCTCAAAGACATAATCTCCAGAACTTTCAACTACATTGAAAAAAATGGCTATCTTATAATTTTGATTTTATGTGTTTGGGAAAGTGGTGGGTGTGAGAGGGGTGTTAGTTGCCCTCCAATTACTTTCAACTATTAAAAGGGCCACTAGCCATTTCAGTTTCCAATGGAATAAGCCCTTTTTGAAGTTTCTATGACAACGCTTTCTATAAAAACCTTATATGCCCCCAGGGCATAACTTACAACCCTTGCCCTGAGGGCTGTAGGGAGGGGGGGGGGTCATCCTTAAAGACCTAAGTTTCAAAAATTTCGACTATGTTGAACAAAACGGCTAATGAAAACCTTATATGCTCCCAGGGCATATCTTATAACCCTTGCCCTGAGGACCCTGAGGGGGTTGTCATCCTCAAAGACCTAATTTTCAGAACTTTCAACTATGTTGAAAAAAATGACAATCTCATAATTTGGATTGGACGTGTTTGGAGAAAAGATAGGTGTGAGAGGGGGCTTAGTTGCCCTCCAATCACTTTCAACTATCAAAAAGGGCACTGGCCCTTTGAATTTCCAATCATATGAGCCTTTTTTGAAGTTTCTACAACAACACTTTCTATAAAAAAAATCTTATATGTACCCAGGGCGTAACTGACAACCCTTGCCCTGAGGTCTGTGGGGGAGTGTCCTCACCAAAGACACAATTTCCATCCAGAAATCAACTACGCTGAACAAAATGGCTACCTTAAAATTTTGATTGGATGTGTTTGGGGAAATGGTGGGCGTGGAAGGGATGTTAGTTGCCTTCCAATCACTTTCGACTAGTAAAAAGGGCACTAGCCACTCCAATTTCCAATCGAATGAGCCCTTTTCGAAGTTTCTACCACAGCTCCTTCAATACAAAGTGCCCTGGTAGGCCTATAGATCAAATAAATAGTCTAATAGGCTACGTTGTGCCAACATCGTTTTTTACATAGGCAGTGCCATTGTGCTGCATATGATTAATGTTTTTTTTTCCAGAGGCACTTCATATGGAAGGGGTCTTTGTATAAACTTCAAAGGGGGCTCATTCGATTAGAAATTGAGAGTTCTATTTTCATATTCAATCTAAGCATTACTTGCTTTAAGATCTTTTTATTCATTTAAATTATTACTTGTTGTATGTTTTTTGCTATGATTTTTTATTTAATTTCTGTTCGTTTTGGGTTTCATTTATTCTTTAATAGTAATTTCTTGTCGTTTTGAGTTAGAATTTTAACAGGTATTTGTATCTCCTGATCTTAAGTTTAAAATGACCTTTACATTTCTTTGAAAAACCTATTTTTTGGAAAGTTTTTTTTTTGTAACTAATCTTTATAAGTGAGGAATAATTGTGTATATATATGTATTCTATTTCTTGAAAATGGCTCCATATATTTTCAGGAAAATTTGTATCTTGGGATATTCTTGCATAAAAAACAATCTAGATAAGTCAGAAGTCTGAAAAAATTTGTTAAGAATCTTAAATTTGGTTTTTGCAAATGATGTCACCTGCTATGTTAGTACATTATATAAGCATATCTTATGACATTATATATGGCATCATATAAGCATTTTCTTATATGATGTCATGTATAGCGTAAATAAGATTGTTGATTTTCCAACACAACAGTTATTTATATAATGTAATGTCTGTTGGAAGGCCCAAAAAACGAAAATTTACAGTTTCAGTTACTATAAATAATGATTCTTTGGAACCAAAACCTGAACTATCAAACATGATAAGATGTGAAATTTGACAACCTGGACCATCAGTTTCAACAACACCAACACAGACAGCTAAAGCAAAGGCCATTGCTAAATTTTCTTAATTAATCAAAATAAAAAAACATGTCAAAAATGACAACAAAGAGCAAAGACACAGGCGGTTAGAACATGTGCAAAACCTACAATTAGAGCATGTTAAAAATGAAAATAATGAGCAAAAACTCACACGGTTAGAAGACATACAACACCGAACAAGTGAGCAAGTCAAAAATGGAAATGAAGAGCAGCAAGTCAGTGAACATCAACCTGGCCAGCGAGAATCAAAATGAGAATCAATACCAACACAGACAGCTAAAGCAAAGGCCATTGCTAAATTTTCTTAATTAATCAAAATAAAAAAACATGTCAAAAATGACAACAAAGAGCAAAGACACAGGCGGTTAGAACATGTGCAAAACCTACAATTAGAGCATGTTAAAAATGAAAATAATGAGCAAAAACTCACACGGTTAGAAGACATACAACACCGAACAAGTGAGCAAGTCAAAAATGGAAATGAAGAGCAGCAAGTCAGTGAACATCAACCTGGCCAGCGAGAATCAAAATGAGAATCAATACTTACCATACCTTTGAAGATCAAAAATATGGACTGGATAAATTGTTGGAAGAAAAAGAAGTTTTTGTCCCACCACCTTAACAATTAAAAGAAACATGGGCTTGACAATGTGTCTTTTCATAATGACAAAAGACAAGCCAAGGCAAACAAAGAAGTTTTTGTCCCACCACCTAAAATATTAAAAGAAACAAAGGTAGTTGTCAATGCCTTCCATACCTAGTAAAATCAAAAACCTGGACTAAATAAATCATTGTTTGTAAATGTAAACCAGTTTATATTCAGAGTTCAATGAGGTAACACCAAAATTAAATTGGATATTATTGCCTGTCTGGATTTATTTTGGTGAGGTCATAATTTATATCAAGTGAGTTGCTGACCTGAGTTAACTTTAAGAGGATTATAAATTGGAATCTAGTTTGCTTTTGATTTGACCTATATTTCGATATTCATTATTTCAGTGTTTTTTCTTGAATTAATACTGTGACTTTTTAATCAAGTTCAAGTTCCATTTATTTCCATAAATAACAATAACAAAAACAGTATCCCAAAGGGCTCTATGACCCGTTATTTGGGAAACGACACAGAATAAATGACTAATATTAAAACTTGGCATAAACAATACTAAACACTGTCTAACTTATAAATCTATAAGGAAAAGAAGTCAACTCACCGACAGTCCACACGAAACAGCGACCCTCCTATCACCCGACAATAAATAAAAAAGAATAAAATTCTCTACATCATCGAAGATCCAACGCCAACAGAAAAAAATCCACCATAAGGAAAGTAAAATGTATTTAATATGTCCCCAGATCAAAACACTTTTCATATGTCTTTTAATTGAGTCAAATGTGCGTCACTCACGAATCTAAGCAGGAATCAGGTTTCAAGCAACATCCACTGTTACCGCCAGACCAAAGCTCGAACGAACTGAGAGAGTAGCCGGAATCATCACATCCTCCCAGTTTCAAGCTGCGTACATATTTACTTCCCCTACTAGTTTAAGTAGTCCAGAAAAACAACATGGGAGATCTCCATGGAAGAATTGATATGTCAACAAAAATAGAGATATAACCTAAATATGTCTAATCTTGAGGAGATCAACGAGAGTGTGTGTAGTCGACTGGAGAATTTTTACAACTTTTTCATGGAGATTGTAAACAGGAGAATGTACAAAAGGAAATGTAGACATCCACAAAGACGAACAGTAACATATATAAGGGAAAACGAGACAGAAATATAAAAGACGGAGTATAGGAAAAGGAAATAAACGCTTTAATTTACAGATGATACCAAGTCCACAGGAAATTTTCACTCTTATTACTTGAACGTGCCATTTAAATGATAAGTTTTCATCCAAAAGAACTCTCAGGAATCATACTTATCAATCCGGGGGGCGAATTGTGGATCCTGCTGGTGTAGGAACATCAGTAATTGTGGGACAGCTAGCACCTGTACGAGAAACAATTGGAAGGTACGACTTTTTTACATTTAAAGCTAGTTGATTTATGTCAAACCAATTCAGTATCTTCTCAGTCATTGCTTGAAGCTTTAAAATAAGGGATGACTCATCCAGACCTGCAGCACCTAGAGTAGTGTTATCTGCAAATGCTACCAGTTCTTCCCGATTATCAGATGTGGACACCAACATACTCTGAGAGTAGTATCTGTGACAAAATCCAGAGCATACATCGGTGAGTGGGGTGTTCATAAGTCCGTAGAGGTCGTTGACGCATATCAGGCGGAGCGTTTTTCCAAGAATAAAAGCTTAGGGGACTCCATATTCAATTGGAACTTCCTTGTCTGTATCTTCCATGGCAATAGATCTGTCAGTAAGGTATGAATAGAACCAAGATAATGCTTCCCCATGCACACCATGATGAGAAAGTTTACCAATGAGGATCTTGTTTGTAAAGCTGTCAAAAGCTTTCTTTACATCAAGAAAAATGGCTGCAGGATTAAGATTGGAATCTAAAGATTGTCGTATAAACTGGAGAAATTTATTACAAGCATGTTGTGTAGAATACTTTGCGCGAAACCCAAACTGATGTTGATGGAAAAAAAAATTTGCTTCAAGAAATCTCACCAGACCTTTTAGTATTGGCCTTTCAAATATCTTAGAGAACACTGACAAAAGAGAGACCGGCCTATAGTTCCCAGGATCCTCACGATCACCTCTTTTAAAGAGATCCATCAAACGTAAAAATTTAAGACTTTGGGGATATACTCCTAGATGAAATTACTTATTAATCAAATCGCAAATCGTGGTGATAATTGATGGAAGGATATGTTTAATTACTTTAGCAGAAATTCTATCAAAACCTGTTAAAGAAATCTTTAAGGACAAGACATTATTTGTAATTTACTGCACCGTAACGTCCTCAAGAGCCATTGATTTCAAGCATGGGGGGCCTAGGAACTGTTTCCAAGTCTGTGACACCGAGCAGTAGGAAACGCTATTAGCAGTTGATTTCCCTATCTCCGCAAAAAAATTTTACATATGATGTCGTACTTGCCCTTTTTCTGTGATAAGTTGATCGTCTACCATAAGAGACTTAGGGAGACCTTCTAGTTTTTTGGATGGCCGACTAACTTCCTTAATCACGTCCCACGTCTTATTTTTATTGATTATTTATATTAATTTGTGTGGCGATTGCGATAGCCATGAAAAGCACTGACGAAACGCCTGAACTTGTATATTTTCCGGTGCCGAATCTTATCAAAAGACATTGTATGGAGTTTTTTGACATGAACATAGTCAAAGAAACTTAAAATTACTGTGGTAAATAAGTGCACCTGAATCGGATTGTCCAGTAGGTAAGGGGAACAATACACTTTCTAGTCATTTTAGTGACATTGTTTCTCTGTTAAGATCTCTTGACAGTAGTGACACTTTTGTACCTATGTTTGTGATAAAGCGACCTATTGAGGTGCCATGTCTCCCTGCAAATGCTTATACTTCTTTACTCTCTTGAGTTTAAAGAGCTACAACAAGTGGTTGTTGAAATTTCTGGGAAACTTGAGAATTATCAGTTGAATTTTCCTTAACTACCTAAACCTACCCCAGCAATTGACACTCATACAACAGTTATTGTCTCTAAAGTGCCTTCAGATCTTTCTGATCCGATTAAACGCAAATCTGTTCTTGATCAAATAGCTGGACATGAATTAGTTTGTAGCGTGAAACCTGTTGATGACAGATGGTATGTCAATATTGATAAATCTGCAACTGAAGATTTTTGTACATCAGTTCAGAACTTTATTACCTGAGCAACAGTTAAAGTACGATCCAAGCGCTTTTTTTGGGATTCTCAGAGGTTTCCCATTTGATGTTGACCTTTCAGTTATTAATAGACTACAAGGTATAAAAAGTGCGAATCAACTGGGCCAGACTATGTCAGTCAAGCTTGACTTTAAAGACTCCTTCTCTCAGTCTGCTTATTTCAAAGAAGGAATTAAAGTTGGATATGAATTTTTTAGAATTCATGAATTTAAGGAAATACCTTTCGGGACATTGCACGAGCAATGTCCCGAAATGTGCCAGATATGCTGGGTCACATCTTTCTACTAAGGATAGTCCTTGTAGCGCTGTTCCCAAGTGTACTAATGTGGTAAAAATCATGCTTCTCATAGTCTGTCCTGCCCAGTATCTAAGGAACTAATGTTTGCTCCCCCATTTTGCAATGACTTTGGAGTTTTCAATAATATCGTTTAATATTAATGGAACAAAGGATAAGGACTTTGTTATTGATGAGCTTTACAATGATTTTGATTTGGTCGGTCTGCAGGAGCATCTTCTTACAGATTTTAGCATTAACGTTTTGCGTCGGAGCCCTCATCATGATGTGTTTTTTACTACTGCCAGAGCCACAAGAGGCCACCCATTCAGTGGGCTAGCTTGTGTTTTTAAGCGCAATCCTAATTTGGTTTCGCTGGTGATTTATTACTCGGATGAGTTTTTTTTTGGCTGTTCGTATGGGCACTACAGTTTTCTTTAATTCTTATCAGCCTTACAATGATCGTTCTGCCAGATCAACGACTAGACATTCTAAAGCTTGGAACACTTGAAGCTTTTAGTGGAAAAAATTCTTTCTATTTCTCTAGAGTATATGATCATTGGTGACCTCAATACGGATGTAAATCATTCGTCACTGAAAAGCGATTTGTTGTAA
Source organism: Artemia sp. Qi Xiang Cuo (assembly GCF_049724085.1). Classification (NCBI taxonomy): domain Eukaryota; kingdom Metazoa; phylum Arthropoda; class Branchiopoda; order Anostraca; family Artemiidae; genus Artemia; species Artemia sp. Qi Xiang Cuo. Next base: position 4,646,159 of record NC_142794.1, on the reverse strand, counting down.
AATTGCCTTCCATATTATCATATTATACCAAAAACTCATCCATTTTTTTACATTCACCATTCAGGCAGTAAGAGCAATATCGATCACATTATTTGCTCATCAAGTATTACTACATCAAGAGTATTTGTACATGCTGAAGAAAAAGACTTAGATCATCTCCCTATTTCACTTACTCTTTCGCTTAATATAAACCTTGCAAGTATTTATAAAGTACCCGGGTCTTCAAAATGGTTTGAAAAAAGTAATTGGAAGAGAGCTGATGTCCCTCTCTATGCGTTTACACTAACAAACCTGCTGTCTGCTATGCGAGTTCCCTATCATCTGCTCTAGTGTTCTATACCAGTGAATTGCAAAAAGGACCTGGATTGCTATTATAATCAAATAATTGAATGTCTAAAAGATGCCGAGGCAGTTGCAGTGCCGCTGCAACGTGTTAGATGTGGTATGCAAAAACCTATTTGGTCTTTAGATCCTAATTTAAAAACTTTGAAAAATAAAGCAAAGTTTTGGTTTGGAATGAATGTGATAGACCGCCTTGTTGAATTGTATCTGACCTTAAGCGTAAGACGTGCAGTGAATATAAAAAAATATCTTAAGTCAATGTGTTATCGTGGTATGGATTTTCCAGTGTCAAAGAGAGAATGGCGAAAAGTTATTAATTCTGAGTCAGTTAGAAGTGATATGCCAAGTAGTGATTGTCTTCCTACATCTGCTTGGTCTGGCCATGACTCGTCTATTTTTTCTAATGTTAATTACCGTGTTCATTCTTTGTATACTCATTCTCTTTCTGATCTTTTTTGTACCCCCCCCCCCCCTATCTCACCGTCTTTGTATTCCCATTTCTCTTTCATCTGTAGTTGAAGCAATTAAGAAACTTAGTCAGATAATGTTAATAATGATGGCATATCTAGATTTCACCTTTTATTTGATTGCTCCCCCCTTATTGACCATATACACCTACTTCTCCAGATGTGTATTTGTACTTCTAGTGTACCGGAGAGTTTTTTGTGTGGTACTATTTTTTCAATTTTAAGGAGGGGAAATTCTCCTTTAATTTGCTCTTCTTACCAACCCATTATTTTCTCTTGCACCTTTAGTAAAGTTCTTGAGCATGTATTACTACCTTTTGTGACTAATAATATGCTTTAGAGAGATAACCAGTTTGGATTTAAGCCCAGAGTAGGTTGTCAGCATGCACATCATGTATTATCTTCTTTGCTCCTTGAGAATTCTTCTAAGGGAAAGAGTAATATATCTTTGTGCTTTAAATCTATCAAAAGCTTTTGATAGTGTATGTCATAGTCACCTTTTTCTGCTCTTCATGGTTGCGGTGTCAATCTATCGGTTATAATGCTTCTTCGTTACTGGTACTCTAATTCTTTTCTTCATCTGAAATCGGCGCCAGCTTCTATTATTAAAGTGAAAAGATGTCTAAGGCAAGGTGGAGTTTTATCTCCGACTCTATTTAAATTATGTATTTCAGGAGTTCTGGCAAAGATATTAGCTACCTATCACTCTGGTTTTTCTGATGTTTCATACCTTGCCTACGCTGATGACCTGCTTCTTATAAGCTGTACTAAAACTGGTCTATCTAACATGGTTTCTCGTGTTGCTACTTCTTTTTCAGACATAGGCTTTTCTCTTAATGTAGCTAAATGTAAATTTCTTTCTTTTAATAACAATTTTAGTAATCCCCTTTGTTGTAGTGGCTTTACTATCCCTCTCGTAGATTCTCTTCGATGGCTCGGTATTTCTATTACTAATAGTCTTCCAAGCTTGCGCCAGCGCACTGTCTCAGATATTACTATGCAAATTCAATAAGGATATGCTAAGATTGTTGCCAATAGAGGTAAATATGAAAAACTCGCGTTGGCCAAGCTCCACTCAACTTTTTGTGACCATTCAATTCTTTTTGCTTCTGAAATTTTTCCCCTTCTTATGAAAAATGAGTTAAAAAGAATCCGGATTAACTATTTTAGATTTTGTAAATGTTTGTTGTTTCTTCCACCTTGGACAAAAAACCGGGTAATTATTGATAAATTTCTTGTTCTGATATTACTGTAAAACTGGAAGCACTACACAGAAAACTTTCAAATACCACTTGTATACGTTTTTCTCCACACCATCACCTTATCAGGTTTTTTCAGTCGTAAGTTATTTTTCCTTGATTTGCTTGTCTGTTTTTCTCTCTTTGGTCACTCCACATTTTTTAGTATTGTAAAGAGTGAGTAAAAATCAAATAATGATAACAATAATGACTGTAGAAGCAAAGGTTCGGCGATATGTCTTTCATAATGACAAAAGACAAGCCAAGGCAAAAGTTAAAGGTCCAATAAAAAAAAAAATTATAGTTTTACAAAGGCACCACTTCTAATTTAGGGTCCATTTGGACGTCATGACATCAAGAAAAGGCTCAAATTGTCTGCGTTTAGAAGAAAAGCAATAGTAGAAATCTATATATAGAAGACTGCCACATGCTAAGTGCTGGGGCCTGGCAGCAAAGCTGCTGGGCTCCGGTGCTATATATATATATATATATATATATATATATATATATATATATATATATATATATATATATATATATATATATATATATATATATATATATATATATATATATATATATATATATTTATTATATGTTTAGAGCCTTAATTTTCCATGTAAATAACATCAAATTCACCGGTCTTCATATTGCAATTTAAAGAGGAAGTTACATTATTTTTGCCCAGGGTAGGAATTGTTTTTCGTATCTATGATGCATTTGAAATTATGCAAGCTGACAAATGACACCAAACAACTTAAGTAAAAGGTATGGAACAAGCAAGAGCAAGAATCACTTTAAGTTGCTGACAAAAATGTTGCACAATGAAATCTACAATAGAAGGTAAATTGAAATTATAATAGAATGAAGTGACATGTCATTATAGCATGTGTGAAGGATAAACAGAAAGGAGGAATTTAACTCATGTCGGAATTTTTAATTCAATTGAAGTTGCTGATATGCCCCCCCCCCCCTATTACTAAAAAATAAAGAGTAACATAATAGTTATGATAGTGTATTGTTTGGATTTAGATATTTCAGAGGGTATATGCAATGTAACCTGCCTATTTGCTACTAAATTATGTAACAATATAATAGAAACAAAAATATAATTACTGGCAAAAGGCTGGAAAAGAAGCTTTTTTGGTATCTATGAAGTCATGCAAAATTATACAAGAGGATTAATTAACCCAAACAGTTAAAGCAAATGGCATGGAAAAAATGTCTTAGGAAATTGAAGTACAATGAGATCTGTGGTTAGGAGACATCCAACAACAAGCTTCACAACAAATTAGAAATGAAACTGATGGGTCACACAATCTTCAGTTAAAATGATGGACTAGAAAATCTGTTGTTAAAAGACAAGTGACAGCAAGGATCACACCAAATCATAAACAAAATCTGTGAGTAGAATAGAAGCTAAAGTAAAAATCACTATGAACCCTAGGATAATGCAAATCGTATAAATCATGTGATTCTGTGGAAATAGAAATTGAATTCTTTCCAGAATTCCTTAATTCAACTGAAAATGCTGATTTGCCACCTTGTGACTTAGAAATAAAAAACAACACACATTTTGGAGGTTTGAGATTCCAAGGTGCAAGAATAAGTTCGAAAATTGATGTTAAGAAAACTAAGTTGCTAAGACTGGGAATGAGCAAAGGTGAAGAGGTGATGTTGGGTAAGGAAAAGATTAATCAATCTGACAGCTTCACTTACATAGGTAATATTACTAGTCATATTGAACTATTAGGCCTAAAACCATGGCCTATGGTGTTTTCATAGTTTCAAAAAATTTGGGAGAGGAGAAATATAAGTCTGCAAACCAAGATTAGAATATTGGAAGCTATAGTGAGGATGGTGGTCTAGTATGGTTTTGGAATATGGGCACTCCAGAAGACAGGAGGATTAGTTTGTTGTTTTCCAGAAAATTCTCTACAGATTCTTTTGGGTACCCATCTTATTGACCATATATATCAAACAATATACTGTACAAATGATAAAACAACAAACTGACAAATGACCCTGCTTTCTATGGCTAAAAGAAGAGGAATGTTTAGATGACTAGGATACATTTTGCAGATGAAGGATTGTAAATTGGCAAAGACGTTTTCAGGCAACCATCTAAGGCCAAATGAAATGTAGGTTATCCCCCCATGGGATGGTAGTGGGTCATAAGGAAGGATTTAAGAAAAATCAGAACTTCTTGAGAGGATATATAGAGGGAGGCTTTGAAAAGATTAGGATTAGCTGTGTTGGCCTCTGGCAACTTGGTGCTGTAGTGGACTGTCTGTAGTAGTAGTTATTGTTATGTTACCTTGAACAAGATGAAATTTCATCTAACAAAGAGTGTTTTTACAGCAACTCATATTTATATTTGTTTTATTAAACAAGCAATGATTTAATATATTATTTGCTTTTTATTGGAATTTTTAATTTCGGAAAAATATATGTCATGATTAATACCACAAACGCCCAAATGTCCAATATCCTAATGGTTTCACTTCCTTGAGGAAATGAGATGAAATTAAACCTGTTTTGCAAAAGAGATTATGTAAGCTGTCTTTCTTTTCACCTACTGAAGCTTGGTCCTCTGTTACTAGAAGTTATCCTTAGTTTCTTTAAAATTATTAACGTAAGAAATGTAATATTTATCCCCATAAATATTTGGATTCCATGGGAAAAATGGAGCAGTCGTGCGGTGTGTGAATTATACCAGAGATCATTCAGTAAAGAATTACTAGCTGTTATATTTTAATGTAAAACTAATGTCTTTTTAGTGGCTTTGGAAATTAGTTTCATTTTTATTTATCACATGCTTGTAATCTTTATTTTGAAATTTTTTTGAAAAACATATTGGACAAAATATCTTTCTTTAATTTACTTTGAATATTGCTAGGGATTAACATTTGAAACTCCAGAAATTCTCTAGGGCTCTCTGTGGGTATGAAAAACTGACACAATGATCATATAAAGCAAACTCTGTTCAAAAAATGATCCCCCCCCCCCATAATACACAGGTTTAAAATATTTTATACTGACAAGATAAATTTTATACCTAATCCCACAGGTATTCAAAGCCAAAATTTCACAAAAAAATAATGAAATTCATGATTCCTCTTATCAAAAGTGTCTTTTTGGGACAAATCTGATAAGTCCATAAAGCAAACAATGCAGAAGATTCAAAAGCAAAATTCACAGTTGATCTTAGCTTCCTTTATGCAAAAAAAAAATTAGATTTTTTTTTGTGACAAGAAAATCCTCAATTTTTGTGATACCTGCTTGTGCACTCGATTACAAAGAGTAGTTGAAATTGCAATGAATCCTGATCGGCTAAGAAAATTTTTTGCGTGGTAGCACAACAAATTTCAAACAACATTTATGGTTGAAAATTGTTGTGCTATCACGCACAAAATTTTCTGATTGTTAATATTAACTGTTGCTCTTAGAAAATATATATATGGCTATGCCAAACCATGAGTCAAGCACATGCTAACTCTACATCTTAAAATAACTTAAGAAATGGTCTTGATTTGATCCGCTTCAGAAAGATTCCTATTTCCTGTGTTGACAGTTTGTGAAGACAATAAGAAGTTGACACAAGTGGTGAAGTGTTTTGACAGTTGTGAAGACAATTGTTTGTTTTTGAAGCAATATATATGCTCAATCTTCTTTGTAACAATTTTTTTCTTTCTAGGAATATTTAAGCACTAATATTAGGAAAAATCGAAATGGAAACAAATACTGGGAATGGACGATGGAATCACTTGAACAAACTGTTAACTAGAACTGGCCCCTGTGCAGACGGATCTTTTGAGCCTTCTGAAACGCTCTTAAGCGAAATGCAAAAATATTGCAAAGTAAGTCTGCCAAACGCCTTTTATTTCTAGACTCAATTTCAAATGCCTTTTATTTCTAGTCAATTTTTTTATTTGAATTGCCCGGTACCCTAAAACTTACCATCTGAAAGAACTAATTTGGTAAATTTGTCTGATTTTTCTTTTTTGGAGGGAGGGGGCTGCAATTATCATTGCCAGTGCTATTTTGCATTTTTTTTTTTATAAATCTTTTCTGAAAGCTTTAAACAGGATAATTTGTACAATTTCTGCTGATGTTTTGAATTTATCCAATGGGTAGCTGCTTCTCCGTAGACTAGGAAAATATAGTTCATGTAAGGAAATCAGACTCATTTGAACTTTGGACTGAATAAATAGAAGCAAAATTGATTCTCAATTATTTGATAAATTTTTAGAATTAATTTGTCAAGGTTCATGCTATGCTGCACTTCAATGCTCAAATGGGTAATAAAACACTGCACTATGCAAAAATAAAGGGCTATAGGCCTACTTCTTCTTGTCACTTTCTTATATTTTTAGGTGTTAATTGACTTCAAGCTTAAGCCATCTAAATCGATTAGAATTAGTGGTACTTATATGTTATAGTGCATATGTTAAGTTGTTCATCCATTGACGCACTGTAGAGCCGGTTTCTTTGTTAGATTCTTTCAGCTTAGCGTGAGACAAGACAAAAAGAAGTGACAGAATAGATGGGAAATATTTAATTTGGGTTATAAATTTGCACATTAGGGGGGTGGGGGTAAAGTATTTGGACAGTGTGAAGTTAGAAAACAATTCTTACTTCATAATATACAGAATAATTGTGCCTAACACATTTTGAATGCAGACCCGCTATACTTTACCTCTATACATTCCTCTTTACCGCTATACTTAATTTGCAAATATATAGCCCAAATTTGCTTTCAAAGTATTCATATTTTATGATACTTTATTAGGATTAGTCAGAGAAAAAGGTTCTACTTAGATGAAGAACTTAACATAAGCGCTATAACATATAAGTACCAAATTAGTTTCCTGAATGCCTTGGCTATTTGACCTTCATCTTCTATAATTATTAAATTTCAGCTCCTTACAGGATGGGAAAGGAGGGTGAGGATATTTGTCCTTCCAAATTAAATGTTTAATAGTGTTAAAGTAGATAAAATATAGGCTATTTTTTTTTTACCATCAATATATCATATACTGAAATACGCACGAAATTTGTCTTCTTCAGGAAAATATCCATTCACAATCATAATAAAACTGAAATTTTCAGAAGAAAAATTTTAATGCTAAAAAAGGCTATTTGGTTGACATAAGTGGCAAGGCTAAACTGTGAGCCATAGTTTTCTCCCTGAAATAATAGTAATTAATAGTCTTTTATTAGAAAATTACCAAATACAGGATGTAAATTCAAGAAAATATAGAGCGGTGGGTGGGGGGTACGTATTCTTCAGAATCTAGGAGGGGGAGGGGCAACTTTGAATTGTTTATTGATTTAAAAAATTGAAAATACATGAAAAAAAAATTTATTTTTAAGTCTATGGAATGCACAAAAATTTAGAGAGGGGGGCAACTGCCTCCTTCTTAATTGAAGGGTTTGGCTGTGTAAATAAATGCAAGTAAAATTTGTCTTCTCATGGAAAAACGCAGTCACTTTCATGGCAAAATCGAATTAGACAGGAGAAAGAGTTTTAATGCTGAAAAGAAATTACACTTAAAATAATACCAAATACAAAAAAAAATCCAATGAAAACACTAAAAATTTTATGCTGAAAATGGTTTATTCCAAACATATAAAAAAAAACATACCGAATACTAAAAAAAAGCATTTTTTCAACGGAAATACCAGAAAAAAAGAAATTAAAGTCTAGGGGGTGCACAAAATCTAGAGGAGAGGGTAATTACCTCTCCCCCCTGATTGACGTGCGTGACCATATATGGAAATGCTAGTGAAACCCGTCCTCCTCAGGAAAAATGCGGTGCTAAATGGACACCGGACTAATGCCCTCTATGTCTTTTGATGACTAGTAGCAATAGTAGGCTAGTAGCAGCAGCAGTAATAGTATTGTTGATACGCCCTTTCGGTAACGTGGGTGTACATAATGCATCCTTTGAATTTTTTTTAGGATTTTCCTAACTAGTTCCCATTACCGTAATTACCCAACGACTCCTAGATCGGATTTGTCGTGTGAAACTCATCCAATAATCAAGAGTGAGCTTAAGATCTTGTCAAACTATACCAAAAATCTGGAGCTCCATTCCAGCTAAAATCAGGGAACATTCAGATAAATAATTGTTTCAGAGGTTGCTGAAAAATTTTCTAAAATGTAAATCTGCAAGACTATAGATCCAATTTTTTTATATATATTTTTTTTTTTTTACAACTCACTTTAAGGCCGGTTTAATTTTACTTTTATTTAATTGGCAGTGCAGAAGTTTACCACTAGGTATTTGGAGTTTTATGATTGTTTACATATTTGAATTTAAATAAAAAGTTCTAATCTAATGGTGCAGGATCAAACACCCCACCCCCTCCCCTTTCCAATCATAAATCCTATATAAGCAATAGTCAAACTGCATGATTTACAACCCCAGCCTCAGGTGCTGTGTGAGGTCATGTCATCCCCAAAGGCATAGTTATTTGACCTTTAGACTATTTTGAACAAACTAGCTAACTACAAATTGTGATCAGTCTTGAGGGTGAGGGTATTCAAAAAGGGTAAAAAGAAGTATTGTTCCAATCACTTTTGACTCTTAAAAAGGTCACTAGAATTTTCAATCGATTAATTTTTCCTTCAAAGTTTCTTTGACAACTTCATTCATATGAAGTGGTCTGGTGAAAAAAAAAAATAATACATAGAGCCCACTTCAATTCTGCTGCCTATGATGAATACGAAATAAAAAGTAGAACATTGTCAACTGGAATTGAAAGAGGTAATAAGAAAAAAGGGAAGCAAAAATTTCATGGGAGGGACTGATGGTTAAATGTCTGAGCAGAGTGAGTTGTTGGAGGAGTAGTGTCAAGTTCTTAGGTGGATTGGTGCTGGAATGAACGGTGTGTAGTACTAGTTAGTAAGGTGAGTTGGTAAATCTTTTTCACCTCTACAGAACTTTCACTTAAAGGAGCGGACTTGCTCTATGACTCATTCTACATTGTCTGAATAATCAAAATGAAAAAATTTGCGCTCATTTTGTGCTGCATCTGCTGGAGAACTGTGAAAAGCAAGGAAAAAAATATGTCTGCAGAACCTTCACTTAAAGTAGCAGACTTGCACTATGACTCATTCTACATTGTGTGAATAATCAATATGAAAAAATTTGCGCTCATTTTATGCTAGTCTGCAGAACCTTCACTTAAAGGAGCGGACTTGCACTATGACTCATTCTACATCGTGTGAATAATCAAAATGAAAAAATTTGCGCTCATTTTGTGCTGCGTCTGCTGGAGAACTGTAAAAAGTAAGGAAAAAAACAAGTCTGCTATTAAAACAACATAATAAATGGGGAAAGTTCTAGCAGGCTACATACCTAAAAGAGAATAAAGGGTTTCTAAATGGGAATACTTTGACTGTGCTCTTTTGGAGAAAAGTGAAAGAGGGTAGATCCCCCTAGATTGACCGGTTCTATCCATTATTGTGTGTACTATGTATCTTCAGCTTGAATGTGCAATATTCTATAAACTAACCATATTATATAAGAGAAAATGAAAGCAAGACCTTTCTATTGAAAAAGTACCTATCAATAGGTGTTAAGATTGATTTTAGGCTGTTTGTCTTTTCAATAATGATCTGTAATAAGGTATGAGGGTTAAGGTTTTCTAATCTTTTTGCAAAATTGATTTAGGAAAGGTTTTCCAGGTGCACCGATCTGTGGAGGTGCGGGTAGGCTGGATCGTTTTGTAGAGTTTAGAAGTGCCTTTTTTTGGTACCCCCCCCCTCTTCATTTTCGTAAATCGGTGCTCCTGGCCCTTTCTTCAGGTAACATTAAATGTTCGACTGAACCGAATAAAAGTACCATTGCACAAAAAGTGCCATATTATTGTAAAAAAAAACATAATGTACCAGTAGAAAGAATATGTAAGATCCTAGAAAAAGTTGTAACAAAGTCAAATTAAGCTATGAGTACCGCCATTTTATAGGGGGACATGGTCTCTGAAATGGAGATAAGATACCCCCTCTTGGAAAATAGAAAAATAATGTCACCCAAAATTAAATTTTGCGTTTCTAAATCAATGTTTCTGTCCCTCCAGATAAAATCTGAAGCCTCTCTTACAAGGTTTTGACTTGTCTCCACCTACATGGTTATGTTATTAAGCCCATTCTGGACTCATAAAAATGCTAAGATTCTTACATTTAAGATCTTACTTCTTTTTGCTCTGATAATCGTGTTTTGCTTTGTCAAAGTGCTAAGATCTTACAGCTTACGTATTATTTTTATTTTCTGCGATCGAAGTGCTAAGATCCTCCAGTTCACCATCAAATAGAACATTGAAGAGACAACTTTGATGACAAAAAGTCCTTAGTTCTTAGACCATTCAAAGTCCTTAGACCATTGATCAGAGCAGAATTAAAAAGGATATTTGCAAAAGAACGGCCTAATCAGAGTCACCGGATTTTCTGTTTCATGTCAAAAGATGTTTCATGTTTCTGTTTCCTGTCGAAAGCACTTTGATGTCTCAAAGAACGGGTCCACTGTTTTGACATTAACATGGACAAACCTTATTGAAGTAAATTTTGCTTTTTAGATCCTAGTTGTTGGTGCTGGAGGACTGGGATGTGAACTACTTAAGAGTTTATCCCTCATGGGATTTTTGAACATGCATGTCATAGATATGGATACTATAGACTTGTCCAACTTGAATCGCCAGTTTCTGTTCCGTCAGAGTGATATTGACAAGCCGAAAGCCGAGGTTGCTGCATCCTTTATCAACAAGAGAATCCCCGGGGCTCAGGTTGTACCGTATCCTTTGTAAAATTTATACAATATTCAGTATTGTCCAATTTAGTTGAAATAAGCACACCAATGCTTGACTTGTGTCAATGTTAAGATATTTAAAATAAGTACCAGGGGACCGAGTTTTGCCTGGTGAGCAGAACAACAGTTTTTTTAATCTATTTCGCCAAACGACTTTAAGTTTATTTTATTTGCTATAGAAAGTAAAATTATTTGGGTATTAGACGTTTGAGTATTTGTGACCTCATTTAAAAATGATTTTCAAAAATTTATTAAGGTCTTCTACGATTTTTTCCAAAGTCCTATCTAAATTGGTTTGTTTTTTTCACCGTAAAACAAAAATTTATCTTATTACAAAATCTGTTCTTATGCAAACAATAGTCGCCGGTTGTTCGGCCACCTGGTATACAAATTATTATTGTATTTTTTTGTTACTGTTATTTGTAACATTTAATACAAAGCAATTATGAATCTAAGACTCACTTCACAGCTAACAAACAGGAATGTCTTTCTCTAGAATCTGCGTCAACTGATTTGTCAACAAATAAATTGAGTTTTGAATGTCCTCCTACTTGTCTTCAAGAATTTCATCTTCATGGGTCTCTAATTTCAGTCAGCATGCGATTTATGAAAATAGTAAGCAAGATGGGAGGGGATAATAATTTCCCCCAAAGTTGTTGCCTATCTAGATCTTTTTTCATGCCGAAAAATATTAGTGTGCCAATTTTGATAAATACAAAATACAAATATTGCTCGCTCGACAATATATGTTTAAATATTGCTCATAGTATGTATATTTGAATAATGAAATAGTGTAAATATTATAAATACTATGATGTTAATAATATTACGAGTCTCCCCCCCCCTCTAACCCCGAACTCTCCGAGATGTGTTGTGGAGTGACAGTTATTATTATTGTTGATTTGTCATCTGTCAATTTAAAAAATGAAGAGAAGATATACAAAATACTGAGATCATTATAAGTATTATATGTATAATCTTGTAAAATTAATGTATGAATGATTGAAGTACTATACAAAATACTGTCATGAAGCAAACTGACGTTATCCCTGAACACAGAAGTATTTGCTTTTAATTATCCTGAATCATTAATGAAGCTTATCTCAGAGTTAGTGCTACTATTCAGTTCAACCCAGAATTGTATAATTTTTCTAAAATCTGCACTAAAAACTAAAGATTCTTCAAATGAAATGAAGTTAGGAGTGCCTTCAAAAAAAGTACAAACTTATATACAAATTATAAGTTATATATACAAATTAAAATTATATATACAATTTTACATATATATATATATATAAATTATATATACAAATTATAAGAAATTTGAAGAAGTGGCAAAACTAGTTTTTCGGGAACAATTTATGTGTTTCCTATATAGTTCTAAGATAAGAATATGGTATAGAAAACCCAGGTATGTCGTCCTGGATTCCCGAAAAACTAGTTTTTCGGGAATAATTTACGTGTTTCCTATATAATTCTAAGATAAGAATATGGTATAGAAAACCCAGGTATGTCGTGTCCACTTTTATCCACTCACTATCGTCTTATGCGATTTTGATTTGTTCATTGCGATTTTGTTCATTGCGATTTGTTCATTGCGTCTATGCGATTTTTTGTTGTTATTTAGGTTTGGCTTGAAAATGAATATAAATCTGAATATTTAATGAATAAATATAAATTTTGTTATTTGGGCTATAAACTTGATTTTAATCTATAGTGTAAATAATCTACACTCCAGATTATAAATAAATATAAATTGATTATTTGAGTTATAAATTTGATTCTAATCCATGTTGTAAATACAAGGATCACCTACTATTTTGAAATGCCATCTAGAATTACGCAAAATAAGATGGCCACGCATGTGTATTTTCAGAATTGAAAGGCGGGAAATCGACGTTGAAGAAGTAATCAATTTCACTGTGAAAAGTGTCTCAAAGAGAGGCAAATTAGTCACAAAACATAAAACTTTTGAAAGTGTTGATCAGGGTATGGTTTGGGGTTTGTAGTAGCGTTGATGTTCCTTGTACATAGTTCTACCGTTTACTTGTTTTGTAATAGCATTTTTTCAATATTTCTTTATTCGTATGTTATATTTGGTAAGGATGATTTACCTAGCCCTTAAATAGATCAGCCTTACCTCGCTTTGGAATGATTGAACATTTTATCAAAATATATCTTATTTCATGTACTTTAGAGGGCTTGGTACCTATTTAGACTTGCATTAAATAATATCCAAAGCTAGCAAATAAAAGGCGTCCTCAAACTTGCTGTAAATTACCCAAACATATAGATCTAGAATCCCTGTTTTTTTTTTTTCAAGCACAGTCTTTACAATAAAGCTATAATAAATGCATATGTTGAATATTCAGTATAAATGTTGGGTGGCTAAGAGGTATCAACCTCTTTCGAATGTATAATATTTCGGATTTTCACGTTGATTTTAAAAAATGCGAGGAGCTTTAAACAGTCTAAAAAATATGAGCCACAATGGCCAGTGGGTAGTCGGTTGTTGGGTAGTGGGTAGTGTGTTGGGGCTTTCTTAACAGAGACAGAGAAAAAATTACAAAAGTAAATGTGGAACAGTGTCTGTTATTTGCAAAACATCTTTCAACTGATTCAAAGAATCGACGAAGGATATTCGTATTCTCTTCCTATTACATGCAGCAGGAGTCTAGAACTGCAGCTGGATAAACCACCTATGTCACTAGCTGCAAACAGGTCTGTTGTCGTGTACTTCATTGACATGCATCTTGCACTGTTCCACAATAGCGGATGCGAAAAGACCTGGTTAACTTGGTCCTGGTGAACTGATGAACCGATGAACAATATGTTAACTATGACCCTCTTCCCGGTCGGAGTAAAAAACTTCAAGAAGGGTGCTAGAAACAGCAGAAGATTATTACTGGTTGTGAAACTTATGACTAAAAAAAAGGACGAGCAGCCGGCTTTCAATATTTTCAAACAATTCGTGGTAATAAACTGTAAGTAAAGAGCGACCCGGCTAAATAGTAACAGAAACTTTAAAAAATGGAATTTTTATATCAATAGATACATCAAATGAATCAGCTTATTATACTGATTCCAAATACATAAGATTCAGGAAGTCTAGTGTTACCCATCAAAAGTTACGAGCCTGAGAAACATTACCTGATTTATCAAATCGAGGGAAACACCCCCTAAAATTCAAGGAATCTTAATGAAAGTCACACCATCAGATTCAGCGTACCAGAGAACCCTAATGTAGAAGTTTCAATCTCCTAAATTAAAAATGTGGAATTTTGCTATTTTTGCCAGAAGAAAAATCATGGATGCGTGTTTATTTAATTTTTTTTATCGTTTTTATTCCAGGGTTAATTCTATCAATATAAGGGTCCTAAAAGATTGGAAAAGGGGGTATTTGAAAGGAAATTAAAAGCTGTAATGCTTTTTTAAGTGACCAAAAAATTGGATGGCAACTGTCCCCCTCCCCACGCCCCTTTTATCCCAATAGTTATCCGATCAAAATTTTAAGATGGCCATTTTGTTCAGTATAGTTGAAAGATCAAATGACTATATTTTTAGGGGTAAGATAACCCCCCACAGTCCGTAGGGAGAGGCCTTTAAGTTGTGAAATTTGCCCATTGTTCACGTATTGTAGCCTATTTGTTATGTGGAAGTATACCTACATGTTTGGTGTTTGGGGGGGGGGGGGGATTTGTGATTGGGGTGTATTTCTATAGGGAGAATCGTTCTCGGGGAGGGAGATTTCCGAGGGGGGGGGGGGTTGAATTTTCCAGGAGAAATTTTACACCGGGGGATTTGACAAAATTGCTGTACGAAATTCTTTTTAATTGTCTTACATTCTATTTGCCCAGTCAATTTTGCATGTGGAGATGTTTTGGGGGCTATTTTCCGATTGCTTTAATGTCCAGGAAAAAAATTCCCCGGAAGGGGGCATTTCTGGAATCATCGAGAAATCAATTAGAATTTTTTTTTTTAATAAAAGTATGCTAAGGAAAATTTTTCAGGCCGAGTCGTCCGCAAGAAATTTTACGGGGGGGGGGGAGGGATTTTTCAGCGAGAATAGAACTGTCTGGAGGGAATTTGAGGTTGCACTTATCGCCGAATAATTTGAGTTCTTGGGTCACTTTATTTCAGTGCGGCCTCTGCAAAGATTCATTCTTTTATAACGGCGCACAAATGGATTTGAAGTCTATTCAAACAACAAAACAACCTGAAAAATGAAACAGCAAACAACACAAATAACCTATAATAGATTCTTTCTGGCTTTAAATATACTTCTCAGCTTTGAACCTAACAGAACCAACCTAACCGGAAAAACCCCACCAGACAACCCAAACAATAATAGATCATATATGGCTTTGAATATGCTTCTCAGCTATGAGGGCTTGATAGGGATCCTGGCTGAGATATTTTCATCCTTGTAATCATCGAATAAGGTGTTTTTGAAAAAAAGACTACCCCATATATGAAGGGGTGATATTTTGGTTAACATGGAGGGTTAATTTTTGAGTGATATATTATATTTCAGATTAGTTTTTGTGTAGGCTATTTGGAAGGAAAAATGTTTCGCACAATTTTCCTATTTTGGGGGCTGGTCCGAGTAAATGGTGTATCGACATAGAATATTTTTAGTAACCCCTCTGTATAGAAAGGCGTATTAAACTTTCATTTAGCTAGCAACTACGTCTTTTCCATTTCCATTTAGGAAATATCCATTTATGTTTGCTGGATTTTTTATAGACGCTTTCAGTTTAACTGTATACCAGTACACCCTTCCGCTCTCAATGTTTAAATGCAGCCGTACATTATGTCCAAAGGTAGCTGATTTTGTTATATATTTAGAAAGAACCCTGAAGGCTCATTGATGGGTATGTTCACCTTTTAAAACCCTAAATTTTGAAATTCAATAACTCCAAATCTAAACATCCTATTACGTTCGCTATTTAATGCTCTTGCCAAACGTAATAATCGCTACCGTTATAATTGTGTCCGAGTCCTCCAGTCAAATCTTTGAGGATTTTCCCCTATCCCACTGTGTGCTGGTTATCGGAAAAAAATATTCAACACAGAAGAATTTTGAGAAAACAACATTTCAGCTTGTTTTTAAATACGTCTTTTCTTTGTAATTGTTATTTCCTAACCAAGCTCTAGACACTATAAGAGAATTCAAGACTGCGATAGCGACTTCTACTCTCAATTCGATATAGTTGTATGTGGTCTTGACTCAGTGGTAGCAAGAAGGTGGATGAACTCAATGCTTGTTTCTCTTGATGCAGACCCACCTAACAAGCAAATCCCTTTAATTGATGGTGGCACTGAGGGATTTAAAGGAAATGCAAGGATCATTATGCCTGGAAAATCCGCGTGCATTGAATGTACACTCAATCTGTATCCTCCACAGGTAAGTCTGACTGCTTTAGTATCTGATCTGGCCCTTAGCCTACTTGAGGAGGGAGGGAAGGTGGCTAGTATGACGGCTTTAGTATTTTGACGACTGGTACAATATTCAGATTATCCTGGAATTTATTTTATCACCTTTTGAAGCAATCAGACCTAAACCTTACATGAGGAGGGAAAGAGGTGTATTTCTTGTAGGTTGGATAACTGTTATGCCGGATAAATCTGGATGCATTGGGTGTTCACTCAATCTGTATCCTCCACAGGTAAGTCTGATGGCCTTAGCATCTAATTCTACCCTTAGATAAGGAGTTAGGAAAGAGCTAGGAGAGGGAGGGGAGCTAGTATGACGAGTCTAGTATGTCGACGACTGGTACAATGTTTATATTATTCTGGAATTTATTTTCTCACCTTTTGAAGCAATCAGATCTAACACTTACATGAGAAGGGAGGCGAGGGATTTCTTGTAGGTTGGATAACTGTTACGTCGGATATATCTGCATGAACTGAATGTTCACTCAATCTATATCCTCCACAGGTAAGTCTGATGGCTTTAGTATCTGATTCGACCCTTAGATGAAGAGGTAGGGAAGGTCTAGGAGAAGGAGGGGGAGCTAATATGACGGTTTTAGTATGTCGATGACTGGTACAATGTTTATATAATTCTGGAATTTATTTTCTCGACTTTTGAAGCAATCAGATCTAACCCTTACATGAGGAGGGAGGGGAGGGATTTCTTGTAGGTTGTATAACTGTTATGTCGGATAAATCTGCATGTATTGAATGTTTACTCAATCTATATCTTAAACAGGTAAGTCTGATGGCCTTAGCATCTGATTCGACCCTTAGATAAGGTGGTAGGGAAGGGCTAGGAGAAGGAGGGGAGCTAATATGACGGTTTTAGTATGCCGGCGACTGGTACAATGTTTAGATTATTCTGAAATTTATATTCTCGCCTTTTCAAGCAATCAGATCTAACCCTTACATGAGGAGGGATTTTTTGTAGGTTAGGTAATCTGTGGGCCTGATAGGGGTGCGTTGATTAAATGCCTGCTCAATGCTCAGCAGATGAGCATGGTGGTTTTTGTATGTCGACAGCTGACATAATAGTTAGGTTATCCTGGAATTTATTTGCTTGCCGTTTCAAGCAAATAGATCTGATCCTTACATGGGGAGGGAGGGATGTGGTAGAGGATTTCTTGTAGGTTGGGAAATGTCAAAACACAAAGACTATGTATTTAAGTTAGATGTTCCCTATGAAACGGGCGATTTTACGACAAGCTAACAGCTATAACTGTAACTGAAAGAACAAGGTACTTAAATCCTCAGATTCGTTATTTTTAGATAGAGCCTGAATTATGATATTACTAAGACCTTTTCTTGCGAAATTGGTTAAAACTATTTAAAAATAAGAAAAATTTTTCCCATTTCCGTATTTTTTCTGTCATGTTGTTTAACCTTTTAATAAGCAAAAAAAAAAAAAAAAAAACTGAGCAAAATCCACTAATATAGTTATTAAGATTGATAAAAGTGAATCACACCAATCAGATGATATAAAAAACCGTCGTCTACATTAGAAACATTATAACTGTAAAACCTAAAAAATAGAATACCCAAAATTTGCACAGAGAACATAACCCTGGCCATAATTTTTCGGTCGGGCAGTTTCTATATCCCACCACTTGTCTCTAGGTGTGTTTATACCCCAACCTCTTAGCCAAAGAATCTTGGATAGAATGCCCCCCAATTACATCCTCCAAGATATACAAATCTAAACAATTTTAGTGTTCTTTTTAATACATTTTGTAATCCACTTCATTGCCCAGTAATTCTGAAATGTGATTTTTTTTTTTTTTTTTTTTTTTTTTTTTTTTTTTTTTTGTTATACGTATTCAAAAGTTGCTCGATAGACAGAAGAAATTCCTCTTTTCATTTTTTTTCTTTTTAATAGAGTAATTTTATGTTTGAAAATGCTACTGCGACTTTTTATTTACATCACCCTTTGATTAAAGAAATATGCAGTTAGCATTCCCAAAAAATCTCTATAGTATACATGAAGGGGTTCAACTTGCCTTTCCCTAATATCCTTATTCTATTCATTAGGTAAACTTTCCACTATGTACAATTGCTCAAACCCCTCGCTTGCCTGAACATTGCATAGAATATGTAAGGATGATGCAGTGGCCAGCAGAAACTCCATTTGGGAAAGACATTGATGGTGATAATCCTGAGCATATTCAGTGGATATTTGAAAAGGCACTGGAACGAGGCTCTCAGTATGGTATGTGTAAAAGTAAATATTAGAGAGGTTTTCAATATAGAAAATTGATTTAAATACACGCTATTTAGCGAGACCTTAAAATACGGAGGTAAAAATGAGGTATCACAAACTGATTGAATCAAAATTCAACAAGCCACTAAATGAACTAAAAAAAGGAAAAATTGAAAATCTTATTAGCATAAAAAAAAATAACATAACCTGAAAAATGTAAAAAAAGATGATCAATAAAAACGGTTTCTTATGGAAAAAGCAAACATGGCCTAGATACCTTAACTTTCGACTCGGAAGTGACATGAAAGCCTCTTAGTGCAAAAGCCAAACGGCATATTTAACGCATACTTTTTTCGTCAAATTTATCGCCTAACGCTGCTTGAAAAATAATAGTAGAGAAATGAGGTAAATTATTATTTTGTAATTTAGGATTTAGTATATTTTTGGTCTCCCTCCTTATATCTTTCTTTATCTCTTTTTTCTTTGGTCTGTCTATTTCATTCCGGTAAACGCGTTTGAAAAAAAATTATTTGAGGAAGAATCGCCCTTTGAAGGTGATTAAGTCATTTTCATGAATATTAATGGTAAAAGCTTATTGCGAAAATAAATTTGTGGGCATTTTGAAAAATACCCTGAAACCCCTCGAAAATGGTGTCGAATCGAAATGAAAACTGCAGCATTGGAATCATTATAAACAAAAGTCTTATTGATGAATTACAGTCCTTTATCTTAATGAATGAGGAAAACCACTTTTTCGCGTGGGACGCTGTGATGCTTTTTTGATCAGGAGTGCGTTTTTCACCAGCAGTGATGCTCTTTCACCAGGGGTTATGAGACGCAGTGATGCTTTCACCATGAGACGCAGTGACGCTTTTTTGATCAGGAGTACGTTTTTCACCAGCAGTGATGCTCTTTCGCCAGGGGTTATGAGACGCAGTGATGCTTTTTTGATCAGGAGTACGTTTTTCGCCAGCAGTGATGCTCTTTCACCATGGGTTAGGGGACGCATTGATGCTTTCAACATGGGACGCAGTGATGCTTTTTTTGAGGGTGCGTTTTTCACCAGCAGTGATGCTCTTTCACCAGGAATTATCGTAACAAACCAGTCGTTGGAGAATGTTTGGAGAGGGCTGATTTGAAAGGGAACTGCCATATATGGTGTCTTCTGTAAATAACAAAAGATAATATTGGAATAAAATGTAATTTCTGGCAACGCTGTATCTTCGTTTACAAGATGATATAGCTCATGTATGTCTTGACAAGATGATATAATACGTACTGCTAAAGGGCTTAAATTTATGCGGTTAAAACTGGCGTTTACGTATGATTCTATTCCAGCATTGACCCGATTTAAAAAAAACAACAGTAAATTAGGAAATTAAACAAAGAATTTTGCTGATGAAGAAGAAGATATTGAATTGGAGGATAAATGTTTTAATTTTTTACTTAAAAAGTTGCTTTAAGCAAAAAGATAATCCATATTGCATTATGAGGACTGATTAATACCCGTTTTATATCTATTTGTCTATTTTGTTTGTAAAAATTCGAAGCAGTGATACAATCATAGTATTTGGTTTAAAATATTAGTAAGGTTTTAGATGAAAAAAAAAAAATAATAATATCCAGCCTAAGAATATATGATATTTTTACTTAGACATAACAATTATGTTTGGTTTATTTGAGCAGTCTTCCGTAGAAGTGTAAGGAGAGATTTGAGCCGCTGGGAAGAGGTTTCCCTAGGGAAGAATGAAACCCTTGAACAAGCGATACGCTTTTGTTTTAAGTATTTTGTAATGTGGAAGTTTTGTAGGTTATTTTGTCCGTTAAATCTGTAATAAGAATATATGTTGATAATGGTGCAACTATAAATAATGAATTTAAAAATAAGTAAAGCAAGTGTTCTTGAAAAAAGTGGATGTGAAAATAATTGCTACATTGGTGATTAAGGGTTATGTCCTCCTGTATTCACTCTGTGGTGATGACTGCACATTTATTCATTATATCGCATTCGATTGGATGACTCACAAGCTCCCCACTTGAGTGTCTATGGCCTGGTAGACCACTCCTTGTCTATTTTCTTCTTGAATGCTTCAAGAGAAGGTAAGCTGATACCATTTACAGATAGGCTATTCCAC
>NC_142794.1:4281247-4324917 GCF_049724085.1 Artemia sp. Qi Xiang Cuo | reverse complement strand
CCCATCATAGTCATACATTATATGCCAGAAACCTATAAGTAAAAGTTTGAAATGTAATTCATTACCTCAATTGTAATCCTTTTACAGCGACTAGGATGCCTTGACAAAGCCATGAGAGCCTCACTATGTTTTCTGTGGATTACAAATTCAACATTGTTTTGAATCTTATGGCTGTTGATGAATGCTGTGTACCAACTTTTACAAGTCTGACTGGCGGCTTCCACATCTCTCAAGTTTAGGTATCCATATAAAATGGATATAACCTAAAATGGTAGGCTATATATTAGACCACAAGATTGGCATGCAATATGTAATTTTCTATTTTTTATTGAATTACTGTTGATGACCACCCCTACACCTCATTCAGCACTGAGGAAGGTGAATGGGCTATGTCTCCTGTCACTCTTAGTTGACTTAATTGAAAACTTGATATAAACGTATTCTTCTTTATTAATATTTGAAAAAAGACAGTTTCAACTATAAGTAAAGCTCATTATTAAAACTTAAAACGAAACGAAATTATTCCTTATATGAGGGGGGCTGGCCTCTCCGCAACCCCTCATGTGTTAAGCTGAAGTTTTTTTATTTTTTTTTGTCCCTCATAAAGCTTTGATTCCAATTAAACTGCCCTTGTGTGTTTCAGAAGTCGTTCTTGAGGAATTGGGACACAAAAGTCGAACTTTAGCGTAAAGAGCGATAAATTGAAAAGGAGACAGCCCCTCTCATAGATGCAATACTTCCAGTTCATTTTATACTTTAACGTTGCTCCTTACTCTCAGTTGAAAAAAAACTTGGTTTTTCTCATTTTCGTTACTTTATTTGAAAAAGAAAGGCTTTTCTGTTGATCACTTTTTAAATCATTTCGGAAATCTCTCCCTCCCCCCCTTCTGTGGAAAATTTTACCAGGAAAATCCCCTCCCCCCCAATTAGAAAGTATTTTAGACTATTAGACGACTCATATTTTAGTTTGTGTTCTTTATGCCAATAAATATAATCAATGAAGGACCTAATTCTTCATGTTTAAGACTCTGCAGGATATTCACCTTGACTCGGCCTTGCCACCTTCTGAAGGGATCTTGCAGCCAAGTTTGGGACCACAAGACCACTTTTTAAAAAACACCGGGGCAAAGGACACATTACAACAACTGCTAACAGCCGGTTCACCTAAAAACGTTTTGATATGTATATTAAACTTAATGAATTTTACATATTTGGAATCAGCATAAAAACCAATTCTTTTGAAGTATCAATTGTTATCAAAATTCCTTTTAGAGTTTTGGTTACTATTGGGTCGAGTCGTTCTTTACCAATAATTAATTAAAAAAAACTTCTTTCGCAAAATAATTTTTTCAAAGAAAAGTAAGGAACTCCATCAAACTAAAAATGAGCAAAAATAAAAATCAAAATATCTACCAGGCGTGAAACTATCACAAATCAGCATCGATAAATAAATGAGGCCCAAAAACGAACAGAAATTACAATAAATAACCGAGTTAAACTCGAAACGAGCAGAAATTAACATAAGTTGGGCTCAAAACCCCTATGCCTTCCCAAGGCCAGATCATAATTTGCACTTTACTGAAAAAAATATAAATGTTTTTACTTTTTTAACTTTAATAAATCAAATAATATTGAGATTTTGATTACTAAATATGCACATGACAGAAACTGACAATGCACATTCATTTGTATTTTTTCAGTTAATTTCTGTTCTTTAATTAATTTTTTAATTAAGTTTTTTTAATTAATTTCTGTTTGGTTTATATTGACATAGTCTTTTCAGAGAAAAAGAAAATAAAACTTTAAATCTTTTTGTTTTTTTTAAGATTTATAGTTTGGCCTGCTATTTGTATGCTGGAGAACAATTTTCAGCAATTTTTAACAACATATGCCCTTTTAAAAATCTGGAAACAAATAGAAGTATTTAATTTAGTTTCATACTTCCTTTAGTTGAGCTGAAATGGAAAACTTGATGACATTCGCAAACAAATCTGTTTACTTTCTTTGATAGCCTGAATACACTTACGCTATTTTGATTTGGTTAAATCTTAAGAGCAGAAACAGCCCCAAAAGTTTGACATAAACCCTCAGTCGTTCTTGGGATATTGCTGAGATGCATTACCAGTGAGATGCAGTGTCAGAATTAGCATTACCAGTGCATTTTGATTTAATCTTATGGCAACATTTAGTTTTTAAACATAAAGTCAAATGGGAGGGTGGGCGTGGGAGGGGGATTAGTTTTCCTCCAATCACTTTTGACTATTAAAAAGGGCATCAGCTCTTTTTATTTTCAATTGAATGAGCCCTTTTCGAAGTTCCTACGACAACTCCTTCGATACAAAGTGCTGTGGTCTAAACAACAACAACAACAAAAAAATAATACATTATACCCACATTGATCTTTACTATAAAAATGTCAAGTCTTCCAATCACTTTCAACTATTAAAAAGGGCACTAAGCCTTTCGATTTTCAATCGAATGAGCCCTTTTTGAGTTTCTACGATAACACTTCCTATAAACACCTTATATGCCCCAAGGGCATAAATTGCAACTCTTGACCTAAGGGCTTTGAGGGTGGATGTCATCCTCTAAGGCCTAATTTCCCAAAATTTCAACTACGTTAAACAAAATAGCTATCTCAAAATTTTGATTGGACATGTCTGGGAAAATGGTGGGCGTGAGAGGGATGTTAGTCTTTCTCCAATCACTTTCAACAACTAAAAACGGTACTAGCCCTTTCAGTTTCAATCAAATAAGCCCTTTCGAAGTTTCTACAACAACACTTTAAATAAAAACATTATAGGCCCCCAGGATATAACTTAAACCCCGCGCCCGGAGGGCTGAGGGGGGGGGGGTTGTCATACTAAGATAGCAGGTTTCGATAACTTTCTAATACGTTGAAAAAAATGGTTATCTTAAAATTTTAATTGGATGTGTGTGGGGGAATGGTGGGAGTGAGAGAGGGGTTAGTTACCGTCCAGTCACTTCCAACTATTAAAAAAAGCACTAGCCCTTTAAATTCCAATTGAATGAGCTCCTTTTGAAGTTTTTACGACAACTCTATCATAAAAACCTTACATATCCCCAGGGTATAACTTACACCCGTTGCCCTGGGGACTCTGGGGGGGTTTTCAACCTAAAATACATAATTTCCAGAACTTTCAACTACGTTGAACAAAATAGTTATCTCTAAACTTTGATTGAATGTGTTTAGGGAAATGGAGGGCGTAAGAGGGGGGTTAACTACTCTCCCCTCACTTTCGACTATTAAAAAGGGCAATTTCAATTTCTAATCGAATGAGCCCCTTTTGAAACTTCTAAAGCAACTTTCTATATAAAATTTATATGCCCCCAGGGCATAACTTACAATCCTTGCACTGAAAGCTCTGATGGGTTTATCATCCTAAAATACCTAATTTCCAGAACTTTTGAATACGTTGAAAAAAATGGATATATCAATATTTTGATTGGATGTGTTTGGGGAAAAGGTGGGCGTGAGAGGGGGGGTGTAGTTGCCCTTCAATCACTTTTGACTATTAAAAGGGCAATCGCCTTTTCAATTTTCAATTGAATCAGCCCTTTCGGATTTTTTTACAGCATCTCCTACAATAAAAACCTTACATGCTCCTAGGGTCTAACTGACCCCCCGTGTCCTGCGGGGGGTGGGGGGGGGGATAAGTTGCCATCCTTAAAGTCACAAGGTATACAACTGTCAACGACTTTGAATGAAAAAGTTATCTAAATCCTTTGATCGAATGTTGGAGGAAAAGGTGGGCTTGAGAGGGGGATTAGTGACCCTCAAATCACTTTCGACTATTAAAAAGGGCACTAGCCCTTTGAAATATCAATTGAACGAGCCCTTTTTCAAGTTTCTACAACAACATTTCAATACAAACCTTATATACCCCCAGGGCATAACTTATAGCCCTTGCCATGAAAACTGTGGGGGAGAGTGCTCTAAGGTATAATCTCCTGAACTTTAACTGCATGGAACAAAATGGTTATTTCAAAATTTTGATTGGATATGTATGGGGAAATGGAGGGCAAAGAAAGGATGTTAGTTGCCTTCCAATAACTATTGAATATTAAAAAGGGCACTAGTCATTTCAATTTTCAATCGAATGAGCCCTTTTTGAAGTTTCTACGACGACGCGTTCAGAAAAAAACCTATATGCCCCAAGGATAAAACTTACAACCCTTGCCCTGAAGGCTGTGGGGGAGTGTCTTCCTCAAAAAGATAATTTCTATCTGGAAATCAACAACACTGAACAAAATGGCTATCTAAAAATTTTGATTGGATGTTTTTGAGGAAAAAGTGGGGAGAGAGGGGGGCTAGTTGCCCTCAAATCACTTTCGACTATTTAAAAGGGCACTAGACCTTGGAATTTCAAATAGAATTAGCCCTTTTTCAAGTTTCTACGATAAATATTTCAATAAAAAATTATATGCCCCAAGAGCATAACTTAAAACCCTTGCTCTGAAGACTGTGAAGGGAGTGTCCTGCTCAAAGGTATAATTTCCTGAACTTTAAGCGCGTGGAACAAAATGGCAATTTCAAAATTTTGATTGGATGTGTTTGGGGAAATGGTGGGCGTGGAAGGGGTGTTAGTTGCCTTCCAATTACTTTCAACTATTAAAAAGGGCACAAGCCATTTCAATTTCTAATCAAATGAGCCCTTTTTGAAGTTTCTACGCCAACACTGTCTATAAAAACTGTAGATGCCCCCAAGGCATAACTTACAATCCTTGCCCTGAGGGTTGTCATCCTCAAAGACCTACTTTCAATAACATTAAACTTCGTTGAACAAAACGGCTATCTCAACATTTTTATTGGATGTGTTTGGGGACATAGTGGGTGTGAGAGGGAATTAGGTACTGTCCAATCACTTCCAGCCATTACAAAGGGCACTATCCCTTTGAATTTCCAATCAAATGATCCTTTGTTGAAGTTTCTATGACAACGCCTTCTATAGAAATCTTATATGACCCCAGAGCATAGCTTACACCCCTTGTACCGAGGGTTGTGGGGCAGTGTCCTCCTCAAAAATATATTTTCTACCTGGACATCAACTACGCTGAACAAAATCGTTATTTCCAAATATCGATTGACGGTGTCTTGGGGACGGATGCGCGTGGAGGGGGGGGCTAGGTGCCCTCCAAACGCTTTTGACTATTAAGAAGGACACAAGCCCTTTGGATTTCCAATCGAATGAGCCTTTCTTGAAGTTTATATGACAATCCCTTCTATAAAAAAAACTTAAAGACCCCCAGGGCATATATTAAAACCCTTGCCCCGAGGGTTGTAGGGGATTGTCCTCCTCAAAAACATATTTTCCATCTGGAAATCAACTACGCTGAATAAAATGGATATCTTAAAATTTTGATTGGGTGAGTTTGAGAGACTGATGGACGGAATTTAATTTCTCTTCATTTCAGGTTTCATTTATTTTTAATAGTAATTTCTTGTCGTTTTGAGTTTCAATTGATGTGGGACTTGTTTTAGCTGACCTGCTCTTTACTTTTCTGTGAAAACTGCTTCCTCAATATTTGGGGGGAAAATTCAATTGAAATTTCGGGTGCTCCTTTGAAGAAAAAAAAGTAGTTGGAGGGCAACCAGTCACCCCCCCCAGCCCAATATTTCCCCCAACATAACCAATCAAGATTTTGAGATAGCGATTTTGTTCAAAACAGTTTAAAGATTAAGCAATTCTATATTAATAAATGTAAAACCCCAACATCCCCCAAGGCATGGGCTATAAGTTATACTAGCTGCCCGTTAGTAGTATTAAACAGTTTGTGGTAACAACCTGTAAATAAGTAGAAACCCGGCTCTATAGTAACCAATACTCTAAAAACCGGAATTCTGATACCAATAGATATATCAAAAGGATTGGATTTTCATGTTGATTTTAAATATATAAGTTTTATTAAATTTAGTTATATCCATCAAAGGTTACAAGCCTAAGAAAATTTGCCTGATTTTCAAAAAAGGGGGAAATACTCCCAAAAATTCATATAATCTTAATTAAAATCACAAAATCAGATTCAGCGTATGAGAGGTTTCAAGATCCTATCTACAAAAATGTGGAATTTTGTACTTGGGCCAGAAGAAACATCACAGATGCATGTTTATTTATTTTTTTATATCACTGGTGATCATATCGACCCAGTAGGCCTAGAACGTCGGGAGAGGGCTTATTCTAACTGAAATTATAAGTTCTAGTGTCCTTTTCGAGTGACCAAAATATTGGGCGGCAGCTAGTCCCCCTCCCATGCCCCTTTTTTCCCAAAATCGTCCGATCAAAATTCTGAGATTGCTATTTTGTTCAGCATAGTCGAAAAGCCTAATAACTATGTCTTTGGGGATAGCATGACCCCCCACAGCCCCTGGGGAATGGTCTTTAAGTTATATAATTTGCCCATTGTTTACATATAGTGTTTGTATAGTAATAGTATTTTCGGAAGTATGCAAACATGTCTTGAGGGGGGGAGGAGAGGACAATTTTTTTTGCTGGGGGGGGACTTTGCATAGGGAGAATTTTCCATGGAGAGAGAATTTACCAGGAGGTGAACTTTCAGGGGAAATTGTATCCTGGGGGAATTTGCCCGAATTCCAATACAAAATGTCTTTATACATCTTGCTTTCTCTTTACTGACTCAATTTTACGCGTAGAGGTGTTAAGGGTAATTTTCCAGGGTAACTTTTCATCAGGATTGAATTGTCCAGAGGATATTTCCGTCGGAAGGGGGATTTTTCTGTGGAGGTGGAGCCAGACATCCTGGCGTTATCTTAAAAACGACCAGAAAGTAAATAAAAAAAAGAAAGTGTTTTCAAGTGAAAGTAAGGAGAAATATTAAAAATTAAACCGAACATAAATTATTAATAATCCGAAGGGGTTGGCTCCATATAAAATCACTCAATATTGGCTCAAAATTTTAATTTCTTTTAAATTAATTAAAACACGACTCCTGAAACGCAAGGGTCATTTAATTAGAACAATAAGCACCTTTTTTTTTAAATGAAAAAAAACTTTAGCGTGTAGAACGAGGAGTTGTTAATTTATGTGTTTTTTTGCCTTTCATAAGTGTGTTTTCTGAAAGTTATGGTTTTCTATGTTAAGTTTTGGTATTTTGTGATATCAGAGTGTTTAGAACTCATGATTTGGCCTTTACCAAGTCTGGTTTCTTAGACTTTCATAAGTGTTTTGTCTGAAAGTTATGGTTTGCAATTTTAAGTTTTGTCAAAATTATTAAATATTAATATAAATAATTATTTAATTAATAATAATAGTTAAAACATTCATAATTATTAAAATAATAAAAAAAAACTTTCAAAAAAAAGATTCTTAAAGAACAGTAAAGAGTCATAACAAACTTGAGAGCAGTAGAAATATAGTACCAAGGCAAGTGGTACCTGTTGTTCTTTTTGGACCCCCTGAATGGTCAAGAAGTAGCAGTTACAGTCAGTACTGCAAGTTGTCACAGTTGCAATTGCAGCCAGTAGCATTGGCAGCCGCAGTACTAGGATTTGCAGTGGCCTTGAAAGTTTAATGTTAATATCGTTAACCATTCCTAAAATATTGAAGATATGCCTCTTTGAAAACGTGTATGCTGATACTTTCTTTTGATATAGCTCAATATACCCCTCAACATTCCCTGAAATTTCACCTAAATACTATTAGCCTTTTTGGACAGGATCAAACATTTCTAAACCCTATGCTTTCTAAAAGCTAGAATATAATTGTACTTTACTGAAAAGAATGAGCATTGTCAGTGTGATATACATATACTTATATTTATTCATTAGAATCTTAATTAGTTTTTGGTTTATTAAAGTTATAAAAGTGAATACATTTTACATAATTTTTTCAGTAAAGTAAAAATTATATTATAGCTTTTAGAAAGCATAGGGTTTAGAACCCTACTCAGATTAATTTCTGCTCGTTTGAGTTTAATTTATTTTAATTTCTGTTTGTTTTGAGTTTAATTTATTTATTGATACTGATTCGTGGTAGTTGTATGCTTGGTAGATTATTTGATTCTATTTTTGTTCATTTTTGGTTTAATGGAGTTCTTTACTTTTTGGGGGATTTGTTATCCTCAAAGACATAATTTCCAGACCTTTCTGATAGGCTTAACAAAATGGCTATATAAAAATTTCGATTGGAAGTGTTCGGGGAAATGATAGGCGTGGAGGGAAACATTTGCCCTCTGATCAATTTGAACTAATAAAAAAGGCACTAGTCCTCTCAATGTCCAATAGAACGAGCCCTTTTGAAGCTTCTACGACAAAAATTTCTGTAAAAACCTTAGGTGCCCTAAGGGCATAACTTACTACCCTTGTCCTGACGGCTATAGGGGGAGGGTTGTCACCCTCAAAGAACAAATTTTCAGACCTTTCAACTACGTTGAACAAAATGGCGATATCAAAATCATGATAGGAAATATTTGGGGAAATGATGGGCGCGGGGAGGGGGCGATTCTCCCTCTGATTACTTTCGACTATTAAAAAGGGCAATAGTCCTCTCAATTTCCAATCGAAACAGCCCTTTTTGAAGTTTTTATAACAACGCTTTCTATATGACATTATTTGCCCCCAGGGCTTAATTTAACCCTAAACACTGAGACTCTTGGGAGTTCTCTTAATCAAACACATGATTTTCGCACCTTTCAACTATGTTCAACAAAATTGCTACACCAAAATGTTGATCGGAAGTGTTTGGGGAAATTCACCCTCCGATCGCTTATGACTATTAACAAGGCCACTAGCTCTCTCAACGCCTCAGCGAATTAGTTTTTTTTAAGTTTCAACGACAACGCTGGCAATGACCTAATTTCCAAAACTTTCAACTACGTTGAACTAAATGTCATTCAAAATTTTGATTGGATGTGTTTGGGGACATATTTAGCTTGAGATGGGCGCCAGTTGCCCTCCAATCACTTTAGACCATTAAATAGGGCACTGGCACTTTCAATTTCCAATCGAATGAATCCTTTTTGAAGTTTCTACAATAACGCTTTCTATAAACCCTTATATGCTCCCAGGCATTAACTTACAACCCTTGCACTGATGGCTGTGGGGGGAGTGTCATCCTCAAAGATGTAATTTCCGGACTTTTCAACTACGTTGAACAAAATGGCTATCTCAAAATTATTATTGGATGTTTTTGTGGAAATGTGGGCATGGGAGATGTGTTTACTTTCCTCCAATCACTTTTGACTATTAAAAAGGGCACTAGACCTTGGACTTTTCTATAACAACACTCTATAAAAACCTTCTTTGCCCCCCGGGCATAACTTACACCCCGGGTCCTGAGGGGGGGGGGGTGATCTACCAAAAAGACCTAATATCCAGAGCAGTAAAAAACTTTTAAAAAAGTGACCAAATCAATATTTTTATTGGATGGGTTTGGGGAAATGGTGGGTTCGAGAGGGAGCTTAGTTGCCATCCAATCATTTTTGACCAGACTAGTAAAAAGAGCACTAGCCCATTCTATTTTCAACTGTATGAGCCTTTTGAAATTTCTACGACAATATTGTCAATAAAAAAGACCTTTAAGACACCCAGGGCATGGCTTACAACCTTAGCCCTGAAGAGCTGTGGGGGGAGTGTCTTCCTGAAAGACCTAATTTCATGAACTCTTATCAACGCTAAACAAAACGATTATTTCCAAATTTTTATTGGATGTGTTTGCGTAAATAGTGGGCATGAGAGGGTGGTTAGTTGCCCTCCAAAACAGTTTTGATTATTAAAAAAGGCACTGGCCCTTTTAATTTTCAATTAAATGAGCCCTTTTTGAAGTCTCTTGGAAAATTTTCATTAAAAAACCTTATATGCCCCCAGGGCATAACTTATCAACCAGTGTCCTCGGCGATTTGAGGAGTTTGTCATCCTCAAAATCATGATTTCCAGATTATTCAACTACGTTGAACAAAATGACTATCTCAACATTTTTATTAAATGTGTTTGGGGAAAAGGTGGGCGTGAGAGGGGGGTTAGTTGCTCTCCATTCACTTTCGACCACTGTATATATAATTAGCAGTATGATCTTTTCCTATCTTACCCATTATAAAAACCCGGACCGAGTGCTCCAGAGAACGTATAAACATACGCGACATTAGATCTGTTCACGGGTCGACAAGTCAGATTTCTCTTGAACGCGAAACTTGGCTTCAACGCTGGAACACTGAATTTTGAAAAAACTAATTTTAAATTAATTTATTCCAATATATATATGAAAATTGGTAATTAGTAGTGCAATGTTATTATTAGATGCTTTTAGGAATTAAAAGTATATTTCGAAGTCTCAAGTTGCTTTCAAAGGCAAATTGAGAAAGTTTCTACCAAAATACGTGTTCCAGAGAAATTGGACGCTGATGGCAGATCAAATTAGAGGAGTTGTTTGTACGCATATTATATATATATATATATATATATATATATATATATATATATATATATATATATATATATATATATATATATATATATATATATATATATATATATATATATATATATATATATATATATATATATATATATATATATATATATATATATATATATATATATTATCTAGATGTTTCTAGGAATTACAATTAGGTTTCGAAGTCTCGAGTTGGTTTTAAAGGTATTTATGAGATAAATATCTGCCATATATATATGTATATCTAGGGTAATTGGACCTCTAATGGCAGATCAAAAACATAATTTCTTTCTGGAAATCAACTATGCTGAACAAAATAGCTATCTCAAAATTTTGATTGGATGTGTTTGGGGAAATCATGGGCGTGAAAGTGGTGTTAGCTGCCTTCCAATCACTTTCGACTTAAAAAGGGCACTAGCCATCTCAATTTCCAAGTAAACGAGCCCTTTTTCAAGTTTCTATGACAACGCTTTCTATGAAAACCTTATTTGCCCCTAGGGCATAACTTATAACCCGTGCCCTGAGGCCTGTCGTAGGGTTGTCATCATCAAAGACCTAGTTTCCAGAACTTTCAAATACGGTGAAAAAAATGGCTCTCTCAAAATTTTAATTGGATGTGTGTGGGGAAAAAGTGGTCGTGAGAGTAGTTGCCCTCCAATCACATTCGACTATTAAAAAGGGCACTAGCCCTTTGAATTTCCAATTGAACGAGCCTTTTTGAAGTTTCTATGACAAAGCTTTCCACAAAAACCTCATATACCCCCAGGGCATAACTTACAACCCTTGCCCTGAGGGCAGTGGGGGGGGGGGTGTCCGCCGCAAAAAAACAATTTTTATAGGAAAGCTTTAAATAAAAACATTATAGGTCCCCCGGGGATAACTGATAACCCTTGCTCTGAGGGGGGTTATCATCCACAAAGACCTAATTTCCAGAACTTTCCACTACTTTGAACAAAATGGCTATCTCAAAATTTTGATTGGATGTGTTTAGATATATGGTGGCCATGGAAAAACCTTATATACCCCCAGGGCATAATTTACAACTCACCCTAAGGTCTGTTAGGGTGGTTGTCAGCAAAATTCAGCACTATTTTTGTTGACAGCATTTGAAAAACTTGAAATGATAAATGGTTGAATGGTAAATGGTCAGGAAAACGGTTTGAATGAAGTTGCCTAATAAATGAGGTTTGAATAGTTATAAATAAGTATTTTTGAAATATATTACACTTGAACAGCTTATTTATAAACAGGTGATATGTTTTTCCCCACTTCTCAATAACTTAACAATTGTTGGTAACTTCTTTGTGTGGTTACAAAATGAAACACCTTTGGGGTTCTTTAAGGGCTCAAGATGCAATTTACAACATAAGCAATTAGCCTATAGTCAGGGGCAAATCTCCTGCATTTTTATTGGGGGGGGGGGGTGCAAGAGGAAACAAAGTCTTGTTAGTCAAAGGGTCTGGGTTGGATAATACTTTCTCTCGATAAATTTTTAGGGGGGCAACTGCCCCCCCCCCCTTGCCACCCCCAAACAATGCCCCTGCCTCTAGTATTATGAAACAGCATAAAAACAAGGCATCAAATGACATTTTCACTTTCATCCAAGCTAAATTATTGTGCCACCTGCAAATTTGCCAAATTTTCTAAGCTACTATTTTTTCCTGTATTTATTCACAATTTACTATTTTATAGGATAGCAAATGAACTAGGCTAGGATAACTCTATAACCTAAAATAAGTGTATAAAATTGCAAGTGCTATTGTGAAAGGTAGGGTTGAGACCAGAGGTGTAACTTCATCAAAATCTTGGGGGAAGGGGCAAAGTTGGAGCTGATTTTCCCAAATCAAATGAAAAATCAGCAATATAGCCTAAGCTAGTAAGTAAAATTATGGCAAAGGTATAGGCCACTCAGGAAAATTGATCTGTTTCTGAAGATACTTAAATTAGCCTATGTGAGCCTAGGCCTATCTTAGGCTAGTTTTCACAATTTTTCTGAAGACACTAGGCCTAAATTTCAGCTTGGGGATAGCCGCCCCCCCTCCCAGCTCTATAGTAAATTACACCCCTGGGAATACCCAAGTCTAACTCGTATGTATTGCCCCTCACCTCTTCTGGTAAAAAATTCCAAAGTCCTTCCATACTTGACCTTCTGAACAAAGAGTATTGGTGACTCATTTCTGAATTCCGGTACTAAGCAGAAATTTTATCACAGAGCAGGGTTGCCAAGTTTTTGATGCATGAAATGTCCCGTGAGCATCCAAAAATGTGTTATTTCTAGCCAAATTATGTCCGTATTTTGTGTATAATATGTCCATCTTGAAATCTCAGGAACTTATGACTTGTAAACCTCTATCAAAGTGGCCATTGAACATCCAGTATAGTGAAACTGAAAAAAATGATTTAATACAACCATACAATATAAACTAGTGCGAAAGCACAAAACTCATACAACATGTAAACAGTATAAACAAAACTACTTGTGGGAGCTTAAGGTTTATCTTTCAATGAAAATTCCTCTTGGAAAGTATGGTCGGCATGAGGGTAAGCATTTTCACTTCCTTTGGTAGCTTTTGCCAATTAAATTACCTTTTGCATAGATCACAATGTATAAACCAGGAGTTAAGTGCCGCTGCAGTTCTTCTAATATGTGGGGTTGCCCTCCAATCCTTTTTGACTCTTTAAAAGAGCACTAAAACTATCAATTTCCAATCGAATGAGCTCCTTCTAAAGTTTCTGCAACAACTCCTTCTGTACAAAGTGCCTTGGTCAGAAAAAAAAACAGACAAAATAAATAAATAAAACATTGAGCTTACATGGCTTTTTACTTCAGCAGTGCTATTACATTACATATTATTTCTGAAAATTTCAAGTTCACATTATTATAAGAATTTATATCTGCTGATTATATTTCTGGATTACTACATGTTCTATCGACTATTTTGAACAAAATGGCTTTCTCACAATTTCAATTAAATATATTTGGGGAAAAAAGGGCGTCAGGGGGAGGATGGACTAATTGCCCTCTTATCACTTCTAACTGCTAAAGGGGATATGGAACTTTTGATTTCAAATCAAATGAGCCTTCTTTAAAGTTTTCACAATCACACTTTTCACAAGAACATTACATGCCCCTGGGGCATAAGTTACAACACTTACCCCCTAACTCTGGTGGTTCTGTCAACCCCAAAGGCCTTGTTAAATGACTTTTGTTCTTTTTTTTTAACAAAATTTACATCCAAAAATTTCTATCAGATGTATGAGGGGAAAAAAGACAAGGGGCGTGTCTAGTCGCCCTCTGATGACTTTTGACTCTTAAAAGAGGCACTAGAAATTCTCATTTTGAATTCAGTAAGTCCCCTCTGGAGTTTATACGGCCACCCCTTCCATAAAAACTTATATATTAGTACTGGGCAACTAGTAAAACTCATAGACCATGTCCTGAAATCTTTTTTTTCGGGAAGGGGGGAGGAGGTATCATCCACAGAAATATAATTTCAAGACCTTTCAAAAATGCTGAAAAAAATGACAATATCGAGATTTCGATTGGATGTGTTTGGAGAAATAATCAGTATGGGGGAGGGACGCTGATTGCCTTCCCATCACTTTTTATTGTTAAAGAGGGCACTAGAATATAAACTTTCCATTCAAATGAGCTATTTTCAAAGTTTCTACAACTTCTATGCGAAGAGCCCTAGACAGAAAAAAAAATCATTTTGAAATTATCACTCTTTCCTTAAATAAATAAAAAAACAAGTTTTCTCTACTTAAAAGAGAAACATTAAAGAATAAAACAGCCCCAACGTTGTCGTTTGGGTGGGGGGGGGGCTGCCCCCTCCTCAATACCCCTTTCTTCACGCTAATGTTTTTCAAGAACTTAAAAAAAAACGTTTTTATACTAATCATATGGCCCTTGTGCTTCAGAAATCGTTCTTAAAGTGGCGTTCACATGTGTTTCTAGCTAGAATCCCATGTCTAGACACGTGTCTAGCCAAACTTCAATGTCTAGGCAACGACCGTTCACAAATAAAATTCGGTGCTTAGCTAAAACTGCTAATTTAGCTTAAAATAGATAACATTTGCCATTTCTAGTCAATAAAGAGTGCTTATGCGGGTAAAACTGTGAAAGTTGTAATCCCTATTTCTACTGTCCCAAGATAATTGATGAGATAATCCAAACAATTGTCTTAAGCAGCGTTCAGTCAGCGTGTCTAGCTACAGTCCCATGTCTAGACACGTGCCTAGCCAGAATCAAATGTCTAGGCAACGACCGTTCACTAGTAAAAAACTACAAATTTAGTTTCAAATTGTCATTTGTAGCCAATCAAGAGAGCTTATGCAGGCAAAACTTTTAAAATTGTAATCCCTATTTTTACTCTCACAGGATAATGGATGAGATAAGCGAAACAATTATTTTTGTGTGAATTACTATTACGTCTGGTGTTGCATAATTGCCTAAAATGAAAAAAAAACAATTAATGAGGAAACAAAATTAAATTTCAGTTTTAAAAGGTAAACAAAAATGATGACAATAGTGGAACTTGACAAATTCACTGAATTCTGGCTAGACACGTGCCTAGACATGGAATTTTAGATAGACACGCTTGCAAATACCGCTCTTGTGTGCTTCACTATTTTGTCTGGTGTTGCATATTTGCCTAAAATGAAAAAAAAACAATTATTGAGAAAACATAAATTAAATTTCAATTTAAAAATGTAAACCTTGATGATGAAAATAGTGGAACTTGACACATTCTGATTGACTGTAATAAAAATTCCAAGACATTGAGTTCTAGAGTCTAGAACTCAAAGTTTAGCCAAGCACCTTGTCTAGCGTGTCTAGCTAAGCACCGAATTTTACTTGCGAACGGTCGTTGCCTAGACATTCAACTCTGGCTAGACACGTGTCTAGACATGGGATTCTAGCTAGACACGCATGTAAACGCCGCTTAAGGAATTAAGACAAAAATCGAACTTTAGCGCAAAGAGCGGTGTATTGAAGAAGGGGCAGCCCCCTCATATACGAAATAATTTATGTTCGTTTCAAGTCTTAATACTGCTCCTTACTTTAAGCAGAAAGAAACTTTTTTATTTAATTTCTAATCGTTTTACCGATAATCCCAGAAAACATAACCTCCTCCGCGGAAAATCCCCTTACGAAAAATTCCTCCACAGAAAGATCAAATTCTATGGAGAATTTATAATCTTCTGCTGGGAAATTGCCCCCCCCCCCCAACAACTCAATCCTCGTTGCGAATTCTTCCCAGAATTTTTTTTGCTTACGATTGTACCATAAAAATACTTCTTAGCCTGCTTTCACATGAAGAAATACTTGGTTTATTTTATTTCTCATCCTTTTTAAGGTTATGGAGGAATCCTTCCTGTGTGGAAAATATTTTTCGGAAGTCCAACCCCCCAGATGGAAAGTTTCTCACGCAGAGAATTTCAAATGGAGCATTTCTCCCATTGGAAATATCAACCCCATGTAAGAAAACCCCAGAGAATTCGAACTTTACTGAAAATATTTTTTGGACACTCCCCCTAAAGCATCTCCACATGTACAATTAGACGACGCATAATAAAGTAAGACAAATGACATGAATTGGTAAACAAATTCCGGGAATTCTCATTTCCAAATTTTTCCTTTAAAGGTCTCCACCGGAAACTTTCATCCAACTTAAAATTCTCCCCTTAGAACATTGATCTCCAGCCTATCTCCCCCCCTCCCCTTGAAAAATGTCAATACTTCCCTATAAAAAATACTATGTTTAAGCAATGGGCAAATTTCGTAACTTACGGTCCTTCTTCTGGTGGTTCGTGACATCTCCGAAGACATATCTATTGTGCATTTCAGCTATACTGAACGAAATGACTATCCCGAAATTTTGATCAGATGACTTTTAGGAAACAGGGCTTGAGAGAGGGGCTAGTTACTATCCAATTTTTTTGATCACTTTATAAGGGCACTAGAAATTTTTATTTCTGTTTGGTTAGTATTAAACCACGTCGCTCCATACTTACAGTTCGTTGCCTCGAACTGTTTGAAAAATTCTCAAAACTTTTCTATTTCAGTTGGCAATATTTGATAAATAGAGGGTTATTTTTACATGACTATTCGAAGCCGGAAGTAAGTGTTAACAAAAAAGGCACCTGCTTGTCTATTATCTTAAGTGTAACCTAAAAACAAGGAGAAATAAAAACGTTTATAGATGAAAGAATACAAATTTGCAAAGAGTTTCAAGAGTATTTGCAGATAGTTATCCTCGGGAAAGAGCAAGCAACTCCAAAAAATACTGTATAAAATCCTTACCGGAGACGAGTTTGTTTTTTGATGCCTCCCAAAAGAAATCCAACTGACACATCATTTCCTCAAATCGTGAGCCATCCTTAACATAGTTCATGAGTTTTTGGAATCCACCAAGCAGAACAAATACAGTAGAAAATTTTTCTTGATGACATCTGTGAAGGCTGTAGACTATCTCATAGCCATAGAGATGGTGACTGATGATGGTATACTTGCTGCTGCTTTTAGACTTATTTCTGGGTTTATAGAAAATGAACAGAAACTAATTTAAAACACTCTTTTCACAAAAACTAGTTTTTAGAGAATATTAAAGAGCTCCATTAAGCCGAAAATGAGCAGATATAAAATCAAATAAACTTCCAAGCGTAAAACCACCACAAAACACGATTAATAAATAAATGGAACCCAAAATAAACAGAAATTACAATGAATAATCAAGTCAAGCTCAAAAAGAGGAAAAATTAAAATGAGTAGGCAGCCAGCCTCAAGGCCTTCTCAAGACTAGAATATATTTTGCACTTTGCTAGAAACAAAATTCATTTTAAATGTTTTTCCTTTTTACTTTAATAAATTAAAAATTATTAAAACATTAAGGCATAAATATCAGTATTCATATAATAAACTAACAATCCACGGTCAGTTGTTTTTTTTTCAGTAAGGTGCAGACTATGTTCTGGTCTTGAAAAGGCATTGATCAGAGACGGAAGATCAATAGAGATTTTAAGTGGATATTTCGGGTTTTATGTAGTTAAAGACTGACCACCTTGGTGCGTGGGTGGCCATTTATCTTACGGGGAAGGTGTTGCAGCCCCCCTTTATTATCTTATTAACGTCCTTTTTCTCTAATACATAGATTTGCCTACAATGTAGTTTCTATTGGCACAATAAACTCTCGCAGAGGCTAGCCTGTTTTCAACTACGGTTGAAAGGCAAAAATTTCGCAAGAGGGAATAAATTAGTTTGTACTAAACTTCTGTCTTAGTCTTATTAGGGACATACTAAATTTTGCCATTGAATCATAATAATTGGATAAAGTTTCTTCATTTTGGCAGCTCCATTGGCTTCATTGGCCCACGTCGTCACGTGCTGGCAAAAAAGAGGTACTGACCTGTTTTCTATATATACATTTTGTAGTTAGTTCCTGTTTAGAGTTCACCGAAATAACATTGGACTTGACATCAGTAAATAAAATCGAGTTAGGCTTCTACAATTGTTATTGATTATTTCTCCAAACCCTGGTAGAGTTGATTTACTGCTATTCTTAATATCTCATGAAGCGCCCGTCTGTCCCAGAGATATTCTTACATATACATTATTGGTAACACAGACCGTGGCACCGAGGACCAAAAAGTCTGGCACATACGCCCCACGGAAGGTACACTTGTCGTAGCAATACTTGTTATATATGCGACAAGCCCAAAACACGAATGTCAGAGCGAGAAGAACTCGTACATTTCACGGCGCATTGGAGTGTGGTGTGGCACCGTGGTGAGTGTTTACTTACAACCCTTACTTGGGGCATTTTTACTCGATATTTTGACACCAATACTTTACACAAAATGCCGACACCAGATGACAAAAAACAAAAAAACAAGATTTATAAGAAATGACTGTGTTTCCATCGGTACAATGGAGGAAGAAGATTTAACTAGCAATAAATTCCTATTAAAAACCTATACGGTCATTTCCCCCTTTGTATTACCTACCAAAACTGGGCTTGAAAGTTTTGTAAGATTCGTCCTCCAAACACAGAATTTACTTTTTCGAGCTTCTAAATATGCTATTCATAAGGAAATTTTGCCCTAGACCGCCACTGTGAATTTTCAATCATAAAATTTAGACTCAACAGATGAATATATTGCTCAGCCCAACAAATAATATATGGAAAACAGTGATGACATTGAATTTGTAATTTGATTTGTATGCAAGGCCGCAGCCAGTTATTTGAGATTGCTAGAAATCAGCTTTGTGTGTTCTTTTTTTTTATTAATATACTTCCAAAGAAAAATCTATGGAGATACGCAGAACATTCTTGCAGTGCATGGTGTACTTTGGTTTGACTGGTGATCGGAGGATCCACATATGGAACAGCTGGATGTATCACAGCAATCAGCCGCTATGTGACAACTGATATGACAAGAATAACAACGTTTCGGAATGAACACGAATTCTTGAGTACCAAGACGTTCATAGCCGATTTTCACTGATTTCCTTAAGAATTTGTCAAGGTATTCACGAGAATCAAACTACACTTTAAAAGTGCGAGATGAGCCGCAAATGACGTTTTGAAAAGTGCGAGATGATGTTTAGTAGCACTTTGAAATAAAAATCTTTTAAGCTGTCTTTTGTCAAGTTTTCAGGGACTCCCTTCACTACACTGATCGAAAGGGGCAGCTTCAAATTCACTTCAGTCGAGGTTTAAGTTTATTCACATTTTCAGCAATCCGCTTAGCTGCAGTCTTTGATTTCACCACAATGCGCCATTCAGAATATGGTCGTTTTAATTAAGAGATTAAAAAAAAAAAAAAAGTTTTTTAAACTGAAAGTCAGAAACGGTATTAAACTTAAAACGAACAGAAATTATTTCGCATATGAAAGGGGCTGTCCCCTCCTCAACGCCTCGATCTTTACGCTAAAGTTTATTATTGTTTAAAAAAATAAATTTGTGTGACAGAGTCAAACTTTAGCGTAAAGAGCGAGGCGTTGAGGAGGGGACAGTCCCTTTCATATACGGAATAATTTCTGTTCGTTTTAATTTTTAATGTCGCTCCTTACTTTCAGTTTAAAAAACGTGTTTTTTTTATTTAATTTCTGATCGTTTTTTAGTTAATGCAGCTTTTATTTTGGCTTGCCGTCATTGAATAAGTAAACAAAATTTGCATAAAAATTTTACTTTTCTTGTGCTAAATGGCTGTCTCTAAATTTGGTTCTGACGTAATTTACAAATTAACTTACGTAACGAACTTCTATATTCGTATATTTTTCTTCTGGCAAAAAAATACAAAGTTACAGATTTTTGCAGATATGAGCTTGAAACCTATGTTATAGGGTTTTCTGATACGCTGAATCTGACGGTGCGATTTTCATTAAAAATTTTTCACTTTTAGGGGATGTTTCCCCCTCTTTAAAAAATCAGGTGAGTTTTCTGAGGCTCGTAGCCTTTGATGAGTAATACTAAACTTAATAAAATTCATATATTTATAATCAACATTATAAGCCCATTCTTTTGATACATTTATTGACATCAAAGTTCTGTTTTTAAAAGTTTTGCTTACTATTGAGCCGTATAGCTTGTTTTTTTTATTGTTTTTTTTTTATTACGTATATTTTATTAAGTACACGATGGGGTTGTCCCCTTAGTCAATAACATGCTCTTTGCGTTAAAATTTAAAAAAAAATTAATTCACAAACCCCTGAATCACAAAAGCCGTTTAATTAGAATAGATAGCTCTTTTGAAAGCACTAAAAAAAAAACTGTAGCGTAAAGAGCGAAGTATTGACTTGGGGGAGACCCCCCTCATATACGTAATAATTTCTGTTCATTTTAAGTTCTAATGTTGCTTCTTACTTTCAGTTGAAAGTACTTGTTTTTTTAAATTTAATTTCTGATCGTTTTTTTAAATAATGCTTGGAAATCCGGCGCCCCCTTCATAGAAATGTCCCTTACCCCAAAGAAACAGCCTCCACGGAGATTCTCCCGAGTAACCCTCTCCTACAGCCCCCCTCCCCCCCACCAGAAAAAAATTCTTCCTGAAAATGTCTGTATACTTTCCAATAACCAATACAATATGTAAGCAATGGGCAAAGTTCATAACTTGCAGCCCTTCCCCTGGGAACTGTGGGGGATTAAGTCATCGTAAAAGACATATTTATTAGATTTTCGACTATGCTAAACACAATGGCTATCTCAAAATTTTTATGGGGTGACTTTGAGAAAAAAATGAGCGTGGGAGGGGGCCTAGTTGCCCTCCATTTTTTTGGTCACTTAAAATGGGCACTAGAACTTTTAATTTCCTTTCCAATGAGCCCTCCTACGATATTCTAGTACCACTGGGTCAATACGATTACCCCTGGGGAAAAAAAAGAAAAAAAACAAATAAACACGCACCCGTGATCTTTCTTCTGGCAAAAAAATGCAAAATTCCACATTTTTGTAGATAGGAGCTTGAAACCTCTGCAGTAGGGTTATCTGATACGCTGAATATGATGGTGTGAATTTCATTAAGGTTCTATAGCTTTTAGGGGGTTTTTCCCCCTTTTTTCGAAAATAAGCCAAATTTTCTCAGGCGCGTAACTTTTGATGGGTAAGATTAAACTTGATGAAACTTATATTTTTGAAATCAGAATTAAACTTTGATTCTTTTGATGTATCTATTGGTATCAAAATTCAGTTTTTTAGAGTTTCGGTTACCATTGAGCCGGGTCGCTCCTTACTTACAGTTCGTTACCACGAACTGTTTGATTTCACCTGATTCCTCAGGAAATAAACTGTAGACAAACGTTTTACGGTCACTTGGCGACACCATGTTTTTGGGACAATTTCTAAGAACAAAGGCATGTATCGTAGTAGTAGCAGGTTTTTGAAACTGCTGCCACAAGATATCATTTATGGTCGTCTTACTCTGGCTCACGTTTTCCACTAAACCATCGACCTTCCTAGCCATTTCGTTAACTTCAGATATCAAATTCGAAAATACTGTATCACCTATAGCGGGGGTATGACATGGCGAAAGTAAAACAAATTTTGGTATAGGCTTAGCCTTTTTTTTGCAGCTGCGACTAAAATTTTGCAAATATCCACTACATTGTTCTTTTTTTTGTATAATTCATCATTCTTGAAGAAATTTCTAGTTCTTCTTACACAATTTCCTTCGCTTTGATAATACAATCTCGAACATGAAAAACGGTCGCTTTGCATATTATCACGTCCAACTTAATATCATCCGTAAGTACTCGAGTAAGAAAGTTCAGCAACGGGTTAAGCACTAACTTCTCTAACATTACTTATCACAAACAAAAACTCACGCCGTATTCTGAGTGCCAATCATCCAAACTTTGTCCGACCAGAAGGATGTCTCAAAGTAGATGTACAGATAAGTAGAAGCAAGGGAGGCGTCGAGACCTACTCACCTATTCCCTGATATATAAGGTTAATAGAACCGGCAGGTACCTATACGGCGCTTCCGGCAGGTTCTCTCCCCTCTTCTACTCGCTCCCAAGCGATCCACACGGCACTGTCGACGAACCTTTAGCAGAAAGAAGGATTTTGCTCAATATTGACTATTTGGCGGAATTCTGGCTATTTGGATGAATTTATCAAGATTCGCCAGAAAAAAATAATAGCTCTTTTATTTGGCAGCCGCTAATACGCAACAATGATTTAACATAAATTTTTGCAAGGGAGTTTGTTGCTGAAATATTAAGCAGATTTTTATCCAAAAATGATGTGTTAGCACTTCACACTCTAAATACAGACTCGAAACATGCGTTTTGATTCAAAGAATGATTAAAGAAGCTTTTTCATTCAAATTTATGGCGACAAAGTTTTAGGGAATTAACTTCCCTTGTGTGGGGCACGTTTGTCGGTCTTTCTTGAGAGCTAGTTTTCCTGGACCAACTTTCTTCGTTGGCTTACCT
The DNA here is from genome assembly GCF_049724085.1 of Artemia sp. Qi Xiang Cuo. NCBI lineage: Eukaryota > Metazoa > Arthropoda > Branchiopoda > Anostraca > Artemiidae > Artemia > Artemia sp. Qi Xiang Cuo. The sequence continues at coordinate 4,302,549 of NC_142794.1, read as the reverse complement.
GAAGCATATGTTATTTTTCATAATATCAGACCAAGTTTTTATAGTTACGGCAATTTAAGCGTATTCAAGATTCCTTTTTTTCATGATTATATAAAAAAAAGACAAGCTTTATCAACTGAAAGTAAGAAGCAACATTAAAAGCTAAAACGAACTGAAATTATCACATATGAAAGGGAGTTGCCCCCTCCTCAGTACCTCGCATTTTACGCTAAAAATTGACTTTTTGTTCCAATTATTTAAGAATGAGTCCTGATACACAAGGACCGTTTAGTTAGAATAATAAGCTTTTTATAAATTCAAAAAACACTTTAACGTAAAGAGCGAGGTACTGAGAAGGCAGCAGCCCCTCATATACGTAATAATTTCGGAACGTTTTAATTTTTAATGTTGCTCCTTACTTTCAGTTGAAAATAGTTGTTTTTTATATTTAATTTCTGAAAGTTTTTTTAATTAATGCTGAGAAATCCAGCTCCCCTTCCCATGAAAAATTTCCTTCCCCCACGAAAACTCCTCCGTGTAAAGATCCTCCCACGTGAGCACCCCCGCCTCCCTTGAAAATATCTTTATACTTCCCAATAGCTAATACTTTATGTAAGCAATGGGCCAAGTCCATACCTTGCATTTCTTCCCCCGGGGGCTGTGGGGGTTTTATTCATCCTCAAGGAAAAAGTTATTAGATCTTTCGACCAGGCTGAAGAAAATGGCTATTTCAAAATTTTGATCATACAACTTTGAATAAAAAGAGGGGCGGGAGAGGGGCTAGCAGCTCTCCAATATTTTGGTCACTTAAAAAGGGCCCTAGAACTTTTGATTTCCGATAAAATGAGCCCTCTTCCAATCTTCTAGGATACATGGCTCGATACGATCACCCCTGGAAAAACAAAACCCCCCAAAATACAAATAAACACGCATCCGTATAAACTTCATGAATTTTATATATTTTGAATAAGCATCAAAATTCGATTCTTTTGATGTATCTTTTACTATCAAGACTCTTGTTTCTTACAGTTTCGGCTATTATTGAGCAGCATTGCTCCTTACTTATAGTTTGTTACCCAATCTGTTTGATATACAAACAAAAAAGTACAACAAACATTGTTTTAGAATCTAGTTATTTAAAACAATTAGCTATAATTTATTGTTAAATCAGGATTGAATAAGACACTCAGCTTGAGACTGGTTATGAAATTCAGCTTTATTGAGCTAAAAATTATCATCACTGTCAAAGTGGTAATCGTAATAATCATGTTCATCCACAGATTCAATGGAATATGGCCGCCGCTTACAGGAGAATCTTAGCAAGGGTAGAGGGTCCGATAAGTATCTGAAATTATGTGCCAAGTCGTAATTAACATATAAGTAGCGAAGCTTTGGACAATATTTCTTCACAGTTTCGAGAGTCCTGTCAGTGACTCCTAAGCAGTCCTGAAAAGAAAGAGAGAAAAATTACAAAGAAAGGCACGAAGATGGCACTTATGGAATGATGCTACCTGATGAATTAAAACAATGTCAAGACAATTTTACACCATCATCGTCAAAGACAATCTAGCAAAAATATTTAACATTTTTTGCGTCAGAAAAATATTTTTATCCAGCGAATGACCTGTCTGAACACTGAACAAAAGTGAGTAATAACACCTAAAGACTTTTTCAAGAGCATTTCACAAACTTGACAGAATCATTGGACGGAATTCCAGACAGGAACATATTGAACTTCGATGAAATAAATTTAACAAATGATCCCAAACTTAAGAAGACGACTTTTAAAGCAAATACAAAGGACCCGAGGGAATTAGAACTTTCGCAAAATTAAGTTTTTGATATGATATGATGAATCGATAAAAAAACAAACCAAAAAAAAACAAGTTTTTCAACTGAAATGAAGGAGCAACATCAAAACTTAAAACGAAAAGAAATTATTAATTATATGAGGGGGGCTGCCACCTTCTCAATACCTCACTCTTTGCACTAAAGTTATTCTGAATTGAATAAAAACTTATTATTCTAATTAAACGGCCCTTGTGTTTCAGGAGTCGTTCTTAAAGAATCGGGATAAAAGTCAAACTTTAGCGTAAAGAGCGAGGTATTGAGATAAGGACAGCCCCCTCATTTAATAATAATTCCTGTTCGTTTAAAGTTTTGATATTCCTCCTTACTTTTAGTTAAAAAACGTGTTTTTAAAAATTTAATTTCTCATAGTTTTCAAATAATGCCGAGAAACTCGGCTCCCCCTCCATGGAAAATTCCTTTTCCCCACGGACAATCCCTCCATGAAAAGTTATTCCCTCGTAAAGTCCCCACCCCCACCAGGAAAATCCCTCCCAGAAAATTCCATACTAGCTAAAAATTCCCCCCGAAAAATTTCTTGCGGACGAATCCACGTGAAATTTTTTTTTACCGCACTTTCATTTGCAAAAGACTTTCATTTGCAAAAATTGTTTTAAATCATTCCAGAAATCCTCACCTCCGCGGAGGAGATTTCCCGCAAATACCCCGCCCACTAGTAGAAAGTTGCTCCCATAATAAATTCCCTCTGGAAAATTTATACCGTGGAAAACTCCCCCATGACAAATTTACTCCGCAAAAAATCCCCCCTCCAACGGAAAGATAATCTAAACAACTTCAACTCGGTAAAAATATCCTCTCAGACAATTCCCCTTAACATCTCCACATGTAAAACTGAGTCGACAAAGAGAAGGTAAGACTAATAAAAAGAAATTCGTATGCTTCATTTTTTTGTCATTTAAAAAGGGCACTAGAACTTTTAATTTCCTTTCGAATGAGCCCTTTCACGATATTCCGGTACTATAGGCTCAATGAGATAAACCCTGGGAAAACAAATAAAATAAAATAAACACGCATCTGTGAATATTTCTCTTGGAAAAAATGCAAAATTCCAAATTTTGCAGATAGGAGCTTGAAACTCCTACCATAGGGTACTCGGATACTCAGAATCTGATGAATCTGAATGAATTTAAATCTTCATTAAGATCCCTTGAATTTTGGGGGGTATGCTCCCCTCTTTTGAAAATCAGGCACATTTTCTCATGTGCATAGTTTTGATGGGTAACACTAAACTTATAGAATTTTATACATTTGGAATCAGTATAACAAGCCAAGTCTTTTGATATATCTATTGATATCAAAATTTCGTTTTTTAGTTTCAGATACTATTGGGCCATGTCATTCCTTACTTACAGTTCGTTACCCCGAACTATTTGATTCTCTCAGGCTAAAGTCTCGAGAGTAGCAAATAATCATTGAGGATGAAGTACCTTCATATTTCTTGACCGTAGCATTGAAAGTTGTTAAAAAAAAATTCTTGTTTGTTGTCTTTTCTGAACATTTATTAAAAAAACTTTCCGAAAAAGAAGTTTTTCAAAAAAGAGTAAAGAGTCATATTAAACTCAAAACAAGAACAAAAAAAAATTTCTATAACAATTTGAACTCAAAGCGACCAAAAATTACTACTAAAAAATCAATGAGACTCAAAACGAACAGTAAATAAAATAAAAGATCATAAAAAACATATGGATAGCAGGTACTAATGCATAAAAAAAAATCCCTGTAATTTTCTAAAAGACTAGAAAGAACTAAAGAAAATTAACTAAATATTTGATACATAATAATATTATTTCTAAGAAACTCGGAGTTGCTCCCGCAGAAAAATTCCCTTTGGAGAATTTATCCCGTGGAAAACTCCCACATGACAAATTTCTCCCGTGAAAATATCCCCCCCTCCAGCGGAAAGATACTTTAGACAACTCCAACTCGGTAAAAACGTCCTCTGAGACAATTCCCATTAATATTTCCACATTTAAAATTGAGTCAAGAAAGAGAAAGTAAGACTAATAAAGAGAAATTCATATAAGAATTCTAGCAAATTCCGCCAGTGTAAAATTTCCCCTGTAAAGGGCACCCCAGTAAACTTCTTTCCCCATGGACAGTCCCCCCCGCAGCATAGTCATCCCCCTCCAACCGGAAAATCTATAAATACTTCCTAAAAACAAATACTATGCGCAAACAAGTAACACAGTTGATCACTTAAAGACCTGTTCCAAGGGGCTGTGGAGGGTTATGTTGTCTTCACAGGCATAATTATCGAGGCTTTCAGCTATGCTGAACAAAATGGTTATCTCACAATTTTGATCAGAAGACTTAAGGAAAAAAGAGATAGCAGGGGGTCTAATTATCCTCCAATCTTTTTCTCATTTAAAATAAGTACTAGAGCTTATATTCCCGTTCGAATAAGCCCTTTCCCGATATTCTAGGACTCTGGGCTCAATGATATCATCTCTGGGGAAAAAAAATAATAAAAACAAATAAACCCACATCCGTGACCTTTCTTCTGGAAAAAAATTTACAAAATTCCACATTTTGCAGATGGGAGCTTGAAACTTCTACAATATGGTTCTCAGAGACACACAATCTGATGAATCTGAATCTTTATTAAGACCCCTTGACTTTTAGGGGGTATTCCCCTTTTTTGAAAATCAGGCACATGTTCTTAGGAGTGTAGTTTTTGATGGGTAACACTAAACTTGATGAATTTCATACATTTGGAATCATAGGCAGCGCGCCAGCGCTGCCTAAGTAAAGAACGATGTGGGCACAATGTGCTTTTTTTTGTTTTTTTTTCCATACCCGGGCACTTCCTATCGAAGGAGTTGTCGTAGACACTTCGAAAAGAGCTCATTCGACTGGAAATTGGACTAGCTAGTGCCCTTTTTAATAGTCGAAAGTGATTGGAGGGCAACTAGGCCCCCCCACGCCCATCATTCCCCAAAACACATCCAATGAAAATTTTGAGATAGCCATTTTGTTCAGCGTAGTTGATTTCTGAATAGAAAATATGTTTTTGAGGAGGACACTTCCCCACAGCCCTCAGGGCAAGGGTTTTAAGTTATGCCCTGGGGGCATATAAGGTTTTTTATAGAAGGTGTTGTCGTAGAAACTTCAAAATAGGCTCATTCAATTGGAAATTGGAGTAGCTATTGCCCTTTTTAATAGTCGAAAGTGATTGGAGGGCAACTACCCCCCCCCCTAAGCCCATCAGTCCCCCGAACACATCCAATAAAAATTTCGAGATAGCCATTTTGTTAAACGTAGCTAATTTCCAGATAGAAAATATATTTTTGAGGAGGACACTCCCCCACAACCCTCAGCCCTCAAGGCAAGGGTTTTAAGTTTTTTTAAGGTTTTTATAGAAGGTGTTGTCGTAGAAACTTCAAAACAGGCTCATTCAATAGGAAATTGGAGTGGCTAGTGCCCTTTTTAATAGCCGACAGTGATTGTCGAGCCCCTAGCCCCGCCCTCCCCCCCACACCCATCTTTCCCCCAAATACATCCAATCAAAATTTTGAGATAGCCATTTTGTTCACCATAGTTGATTTCCAGATAGAAAATATGTATTTAAGAAGAACACTCCCCAAAAACCCTCAGGGCAAGGGTTTTAAGTTATGCCCTGGGGGCATAAAAGGTTTTTATAGAAGGCGTTGTCGTAGAAACTTCAAAACAGGCTCATTCGATTGGAAATTCAAAGAGCTAGTGCCCTTTTTAGTAGTCGAAAGTCAATGGAGGGCAACTAGCCCCCCCCCCCATGCCCATCATTTCCACAAACACATCCAATCAAAATTTGAGATAGCCATTTTGTTCAGCGTAGTTGATTTCCAGATAGAAATTATATTTTTGAGGACAATCCCCCTTAGGGCAAGTCCTTAGGGCAAGGGTTGTAAGTTATGCCCTAGGGGCATATAAGGTTTTTTTTATAGAAGGCATTGCCGTAGAAACTTTAAAAAAGGCTCATTCGATTGGAAATTTAAAGGGCTACTGCCCTTTTAAATAGTCGAAAGTGATTATGGGGCAACTACCCCGGCTCTTACGCCAGCCTTTCCCCCAAACATATATAATCAAAACTTTGAGATAGCCATTTTATTCAACTTAGTTGTAACTTCTGGAAATTAGGTCTTTGAGAATGGCAACTTAGAGCAGGGCACTTTGTATCGAAGAAGTTGTCGTAAAAACTTCGAAAAGCCCTCATTCAATTGGAAATTGGAGTGGCTTGTGCCCTTTTTAATATTCGAAATTGATTGGAAAGTGACTAACACCCCTCTCACGCCCACTATTTCCCCAAACACATCCAAGGAATATTTTGAGATAGCCCTAGTACAGGCAAATGGAGGTTTGACCCGAAACAAATTGCAACAGAAATGATTCTTACACAATCTTGTAGAGAAAAAAAAACTGAACAACATATCCATTTTCACATATTCTGAGTCGACGCGAAAAATCCGTTTTTTGGCTTTTAATGCGATTCTTTTTACGTTTTCCGAAAAAAAATATAATTTTAGTATCCGACTGTTTTTCTTGAAATGAAGTATGATTCTGATGCAGAATGACAAGCTGAGACAAAAAATGAAGTCAGATTGGGTGTCTGGTGCCAAACAAAAAAGTGTCACTATCATCAATATGCGTTGCGGTAATTTTTGTAAAGACAATCAATCGGCACTTGTTATTCAACAAATGATCGGTTGTTCGTAAAAACACATTAACTAGGCACTAGTATAAGACACTTCGAAGGCTACGTAATGCAATAAAAATGAAAATCGTCACATTCATCACTCAGTGTTTTAAAGATTTCAAAGTTTATTCCCAAGATTTGACTGAGAAATCAATTAGTTTTTATTGTAGACCAGGCCATGTGGCATGGATTTACTCCCGTCGTAACTTATGACCAACCCTTGTGCTGGAAAGCCATGAAAATGATCGAAAAGGCTTCACCAGGAAGTGCACTTTCAAAAGTCGTCCTGAAACTTGGGTGATTTCAAACCATGATAAGTTTTCTTGGAGCAATGGGTTACATCATGTATGGGTCAGGACTCAGAGAGGTTCTTGAACACGTGTATGCGCCCAATACTGTTCCCCACCTTCTCAGCGGAAAAGCGATCACTAGAGCAGTAGGTGGACATTTACTTATTGACGCTGCACTACACGCCATTCTGCTTTCTGAGGTTTTTACCGACAACCAGGCTAGTGTTGATGAGCCAAGACTACAATCCGAAGAAATTGTGGAACTCAGAAACCTATACGAGAAACTGATGAATAAGGAAGTAGTTGCTGAGGTTGCAGAAGGCAATCCTTCCTTAGAAAAATACAGGAATTCATCAGCAGCAAGAGAAAAGAACTGCTCCAGTGTCGAACATCAAAGCTTTGGTTCCAGTATTTGGACATGGTTGTGATTCTACGAAACTTTGTAAAAGGAGAAAGAACTGGGTCATGGGAGCTCCATTTGAAGTCTACCTCAGACATGTTACCTTACCTGGCGGTTGCAGGACACAACCACTATATGAAATCATGCCATCTGTACCTCCAGCGAATGGACAAGCTCCAAGATACCCATCCTACGGTCTACCAGGCTTTCCAGAGTGACATGCATGTAGTAAGACGTTCTGATAGATTTTGGGCTGGACTCTCCACAGATTTTGTCATTGAACAGGAGCTTATGCGCTCTCTTAAAACCTCTGGTGGCTTTACCAACGGCAGCGGCATGACAGAGGCTTAGAGGTCCTTATGGGTTTTGTCGCGACCAGTCTGCTCTATAGTAAACCTTCTGATGGAACGTATCTCAAAAATTTTGTACGCAGACGATTATCGAGTTTCTGGAAAGGGGTTCACCATTTGAGGGAGATGTTCAGTTAAGAAGCATAGCAAATGGTCTAACTGCCTATCCGTCTGCCAACGTTGATTTTGCCAAAGATGTTGGCCTAAAAGTCATTGACGCCATGTCTGGACAGCTGGTCTCTGACTTTGTGTTTCGACGAAAACAACAGGCAATCCAGATGACCACCAAGCAAAGTCCAAGCGGAGACTGCAAACGAATAGACCCGACTCTTCTTTTTCAGAGGTTTATCATGATCGCGAAAAGGATCAATCTTACGGAAACTGAGTACTTTCAACACGAACTGTGTTCCTACCCAGCGTCACTTTTTGACAGCTCCTGCATGCTCCGGACTGCGAACAAACCAGAACTTGCGAAGACCATAGCCCAGGCGTGCAATCTTGAGAAGCATTCATTTCCCCTCCCCGAAGGCACTCGATATATCCTAGACGGAGGAGCTCTGCTGCACAGGATACCATGGACAAAAAATGAAAGATACCTGGAGATTCTAGACCATTATACAACTTACGTGACAGGAAAGTACCCTTCTGCCACTATCGTTTTCGACGGCTACGATGGTGGGGCTTCCATAAAAGATACTTGAAATAACTCCGCAGAGAAGTTTTTGAAAACAAAGTGACAACGGCAAACTCTTTTGTTCACCCAGAACATCTGCCACCAACTTCTGATGCAGCCAAGTTTCATAGCTATAGAGTTTTTTTTTTATAAAGTTCAGGTATGGAAAGGGGAGCCGGATCCGGAACTGAAAGCCGAGGAATGGGGATGAAAGAATAAAGATTACTTCTTGTACCCATTAACAACTCACCTCCCAACAGCCCCGCGTATGCTCCTAAAGATCGTGAAGTGATCCTGTCGTGTACAGTGTAGTTCAGCGAGGTGTAGCTGCTTTAAAAACGGCTTAGTTTGTACTTCAGCATGCAGAACCTGCAAGGGAACAATGTGTTCCAACTCCCCAAAAATCGCCAGCAACAATGATGAAGAGAACCTAGAATCCTAGTCGTTAATCCATTGCAAATGAAGAAGTTCTGAAACTAGTCGGAATCTGATTCTCTATTTTGTATTTTTTATAAGATTGATCCTATTTAATAGACTGTGAAGATTAGACACTATGGGTTGACCCTAAACAGTATACGAAGAGTGTTTTAAGTGTGATTTACGTTACTGACCACCGAAAACCAGTTCGGTTTGTAATTCACTTTCCCTAATTATTTTCTAAAAAAAATGTAGATCATTCATTAATGATTAAGATTTTTTTTTCTGGTTCAGTGAACAAACTATTTGATTCTATTTTCGGTCTCAGCTCGTGTTTCTACGTCAGGATCATGCTTTCATTCAAGAAAATCAGGCTACAGCAAAAATAGTATTTTTTTAGGCGAAAAAGTCGAAAACATAGTTACTTTTTGTATGGTGCTTCTTACGCTAAATCCAACTTCGTTTTCGGTCTCGCCATGTTATTTTGGTTTAGAATCATACTTCAGTTCAAGAAAAACCAATGTCCACGAAAACTGCGATTTATATTCGAATAACGGAAAAAATAGCATTAAAAGCCAAAAAACGGTTATTTTGCATCGACTCAGAATATACAAAAATGGATCGGTTGTTCAGTTCTTTTTTTTTCTCTAAAAGATGGTGTAAAAATCATTTCTATTAGGATTGTTCCGGGTCAAACCTCCATTTGCCTGCACTTCGGCTATCTCAAAATTTTGCTGGGTTGTGTTGGGGGATTTAGTGGGCGTGAGTGGGGTGTTAGTCACTTTCCAATAACTTTCTGATATTAAAAAGGGCACACGCCACTCCAATTTCCGTTTGAATGAGGGCTTTTCGAATGTTCTACAACGACTTTTTCGATAAAAAGTGCCCTGCTCTGAAGGAATTAATTAATAAATAATAAATTATGCCAGCATCATTCTTATATGCCCCCAGGGCATAACTTAAAACCCTTCCCCTGAGGGTTGTGGGGGAGTATCCTTCTCTTTACTTAGTCCCCGTTTCTTGTCCCCGTTTCTTGTCTCGTTCTCGAATGTTCCCGTTCTTTACTTAGGCAGCGCGATCGTGCTGCCTATGATTTATACAACAACTTTCTATATAAACCTTATATGCCCCCAGGGCATAAATTAAAACCCTTGCACTGAGGGCTCTGAGGGGGGTTGTCATAATAAAATACCTAATTTCCAGAACGTTCAACTACGTTGAACAAAATGGATATCTCAAAATTTTGATTGGATATGTTTTGGAAAATGGTGGACGTGAGAGGGGCGTTAGTCGCTATCCAATAACTTTCAACTATTAAAAAAAAGCCCAAGCCCTTTTTTATATAAACCTTATATGCCCCTAGGGCATAACACGGGACATAATTTTGTAATTTCCGACAAAATGAGTATTATATTCGTAAAGAGCATAAAAAAAGGCATTGAGTAGTATATTCACTTTAGTTGTAACTCAATAATATGATTTGGTAAATATTTACCAGTTTCTACTCATACAAAATCTGTTAACTATGATGATACCAGATATTTTTAAGTGAGGATAGTGTTCTTAACATTTTTCCTTATGTCCAGCAAGGTTCCTAGGCTAGGTTTATAATACTGATTGGCTAATTTAAAGATTTGTGCATATATACATTGTCAAATTAGCCATTCAGTGGTACCCCCTAGATTTGAACAAGAATGTGCTGCTTAGGACCACTTGTCATGGGGCTAGAATTTCAATAAAACCTTATATAACCCCAAAGCGTAAGTTATAACCCTTTTCCTGAAGACTGTGGGGGGAGTGTCCTTCTCAAAGGTATAATTTCCTGAATTTTGAATTGCGTGGAACAAAATGGTTGTCTCAAAAATCTTTATTGGAGGTGTTTGGGTAACTGGTGGGCGTGGATGGGGTGTTAGTTGCTTTCCACTCACTTGCAACTGTCAAAGAAGGCATTAGCAATTTAAATTTCCAGTCGAATGATCCCTTATTGAAGTATCTATGACAACACGATCTATACAAACCTAATATGCCCCCGTGGCCTACTATACACTCCAGGGCCTGAGGGCGGTGTGGGTGGGGGGGGTGTCATCCTCAAAGACCTAATTTCCAGAACTGAAAACTCGTTGAATAAAATGGTTATCTCACAGTTTTGATTAGATGTGTTTGGGAAAATGGTAGGCGTGAGAGGCGGTTTAGTTGCCCTTTAATCACTTTCGACTATTTAAAAGGGCACTAGCTCTTTAAATTTCCAATCGAATGAGCCTTTCTTAAAGTTTCCATGACAACGCCTTCTATAAAAAAAAACCTTATATGTCCCCAGGGTATAACTTACAACCCTTGCCCTAAGGGGGACTGTCCTCAAAAACATAATTTCTATCTGGAGATCAACTACGCTGATCAAAATGGCTATCTCAAAATTTTGATTGGATGTGTTCATAAAATTCATTGAAATCACGCGTGTACTTTTTCAGTGTTTATACAGAAGTCTAAGCCCTTCTTTGTTAATTAGTCATCCATCATTTCAAAACGGACATTAACAATTATAGACTTTCTCAAAAAGAAATAGTAGGTTGATAGCAGACCTTAGTTGATTGATATAAATCTTAGTTGAAATAAGAAGCAATTTAAAATACTTAACGGGGAAAGTTTATGATGGAGCTTCATTTATGAGTGGCCAGTTTCAAGGCTGTGCTTCTATAGCCCGTGAAACATTTTCCCAGGCAGTCTATGTTCACTGTGCAAGTCACTCCTTAAACTTAACCCTGTGTCATTTGTACAACAGACCTGTTATGAGACATTGTCTAGGAACTTTCAAAGAAGTAATCGATTTCTTTAGAATTTCACCTAATTTACCTAATTTCACCTTTAGAATTTCTGCAACTTTTAAACAAATTATTAAAAAAAGTAATCCTATCACAGGGACAAAAAGAATAAGATTGAACACATGTTGCGAGACTAGATAAAAGCAATCATTTTGTTTAAAGAGATGTTCATTATTATCTGTAAAGCTATGAGGGATATTCAAGAACATCCTGATTCAGCTTCTGAATCTTCAAGCAAAGCTTATTCTTTGCTATCTACTACTGTGAGATACGGTTTTGTTGCAGCTATGGCTACTGTCAGTAAAGTTATTAGTCTGTCAACAATTTATCGACATATTTGCAATCAGAAACTATAGATATTGTATACTTTCTCAAACACGCTGACGATCTTAAGACTGAAGTTAGAGACAAAAGGGAGAGGAGTGAATCAATGTTTCACCCTCTTTTTACTGAAGGGACTGAACTGTGACATGAAATCAGCATTAGAATGCCCAGATGAGCTCCAATGCAAACCTATAGGGATAATTATCCAACAGCGTAAAAAGATCCTGAAATGTAAATATTGACGAAGACCACACTGCCTTTCCATATCAAACAAACACAACTTAAAAACAATAGGGAAATTTTTTCCAAGACAGTGCAATTTAAATTGGTGAATATATCGGCCCTATGTCCAAGGGCCGTCTTCAGCACAACATTAAAGAAAAATATATATAAAAACAACTTAAATTAAAATACGAATTTCAAAACTAAAAATGCTTTTAAAAAACCTTGAAAACAGACCCAGTATCCTTACTTCAACGAAGTTCAACCAGTACTGATAAATAAAATGATGAGAGGATGAAGTTATTCAAACGAAATAAAATGAAATTATTACCTACAAGTTTTCAAAGCTAATCTTGCTTTTTAGCAGCTAGTCTTAAAGGCCTTTGTGTAACGGGTTCAATACGATTGTCAGTTGGTTTAACAAAATATTTTGTTATATCATTTTTAATTAAATTTGAGTATAAAGAATTCAGTGAATATTCTCCTAAATCCCTATTTAAGGAAATATTTTTACTTATTTTGAGCCTAATTTCGATTGATTCGCGGACCACATGTTTTATCCCCAAATCACTAGAAGATTTTTTATCCCCAAAGGTGAGAAGATTTTTCAAAAAGTATTGTGTGGCTGGGATTATCAAATATATGGCTAGCTAAAGCAGAATCAAAGGAGTTATTAGAACTACTAGTAATTAACGCTTTTTCTATGTCTTCTTTATGCTGGTGGATCCGTTTTCCTATATTCTGATGAGTTCTGCCAACGTAGTAATTGCCACAATCGCATGGTATTTGGTAAACCCCTCCTTTGCGAGTACCTGGGGTTTTATCTTTACCGGAGTTTAAGAACTTTATTATTTTAAAATTCATGGTGAAAACTAAATACAGATTGTTTTGTGTGCACATATTTTTTTATTTTTGTGGTGATTCTTGGTATGTACGGAAGATAGATTTATATTAGAGGGTTTTTCCGGAGCCTCACATTGTGAAATATCGTTGATTTTACGAAAAGGTCTTTTTAGTCTATGGTTAATCGTATTATTTACAAAAGGAATGGGGTATCCGTTGCCAAAAAGAATATCTCTGATGAAATTTATTTCTGCTTTTATGTATGAATCGGAGCAAATGTTCAGGGCACGGTCAATGAGAGAAGTTACAACTGCTCTTTTAACTTGTGGGGGGTAATTTGAATTAAGATGAAGATATCTATTGTTTTGTGTTGGTTTTCTATAGATAGTGAAGTCAAAGTTATTAGTATTACGGATAATTAGCACATCTAAAAAAGGTAGTTTATTTTCAAATTCAGTTTTTATGGTAAACAGCAAATTTCTATCATAAGTATTAAGATGATCTAGGAAACCCCGAAGTTCAATTTCCCCATAATTCCAAAGTGAAATTACGTCATCCATGTAACAACCCCAATAGACATGTTTTAAAAATAAGAATTTAATGCCCAATTTTCAAGGGTCTCGACATAAATATTAGCTAGTAGGCCGGATAGAGCTGCTTCCATTGTTAACCCATTTATTTGTTGATAAAAAGAATCACAAAACTGAAAATACATTGAAAACTTATTACAAATTTGAACAAAATTAACTAAAACTTCACCATCAATCCCTGTCACAGAGTCTTTGATTAAGTGACACTTTTCTTCTATTTTGGTTTTTAATAATTGCTCAGAAGTAGCCACATCTAGATTTGTGTACATGGAAACAATTACAAAACTACTGATTATTGTGTTTTCCGAAATACTTGTGTTATTAAGTTTTTTAACCAAATCTGTCGAATTACTAATTCGGCAGATTTGGTTAAAAAACTCTGTGTTACCTGGTATCTCAGTGTTACCCAGGAGTGCCTCAGGTCAGGAACGGCTAAATGGATTGGCCTTATTATTCTTGCATAGGTATGTTCCAGTAAATGCAGAAAATGTTTTGGATAAACTAGCCCACAAAAAACGGCAGCTTGATTTTATTTTTATAATTACATATTCACAGTGTTGTCTCAATAAAGAATGTACCATATATTCTAAACTTATTTGTTCTTTTTTAACCAGTAGTAACACCCCTCAGTCAATTTATCCGTCCCCAAATTTTTTTCCGAAATTTTTCGCTGGGTTCGCCCCTACTCAGGATAAACGTACCTCCTTATAAACAAAGGGTAACTTATGTAATGCAACGTTTAAACAAACATGCCCCTCATCAATCCCCAAAATTCAGCCGAAATACATATAGCCTTTTCAAACACAATCAAATTCAAACATCCTCACTTTTCCTAGCAACAAGTCCTGCAATTAAAAAGGGTAAATTGTATGATTTACAATTTTCACCCTGGGACTTTGGGGGGCATTGCATCCCCAGAGGTACAGTTACTAGACCTTCTGGCTATTTTGAGCAAAATCATTTATTAAAATTTTGATCAGTGTTCACGGGAGGGGCATTTAAAAAGGACAGGGGTACTTGTAATTCACCCCATCTGCTTATACAGGTTAGCCCTTTAAATATTGTTCTTGGCTTCTAGAAAATCGTTTAGCCTATTCCTATCCATCTGCTGTTTAAATGCCTCGTGCTATCTTTTGAACTTCGACGGCTGCACTGAATTGTTTCTGTGTGAACATTTTTGCGATTTTCCGACATCCACTTTTCGTGAGCTGTTTTGAACAAAAAAAAAACGCATCAATGAGAACCAAGGATTCCGATAGGTTCAAATTGAGCCACCTGGTCGAAATGTGCTTGACTGGTTTTATTTTGAACTGTGAGATAACTAGTTTCCCGATTATACTTACTTGAGATATAGTTTTTAACAGTAGGATGTCGTTTGAGATATTGAATATAATTTAGATTGAATAAAAGTTATTAAGTACATGAGGCGTAATACCCCATCCTCAGAACCTCGCTCCTTATAGAGCTTCAAAGAAAACTTCCCATTCTAATTAAACGGCCCTTATAAATCTGTAGTCGTTTTTAAAGAATTTATAAAAAATTAAGAAATTAATTTAAAGAGTGAGGTATTTTAGGAGGAAGCAAACCACCACATTAAATATTGAATTATCTTATATAGTTTTAAGTTTAAATGCTATTCCTTACTTTATGTTGAAAAACCTTGTTTAAAAAAAAATATTTTTTGTTCGTTTTTCAAACGGGAAGTCTTCCTCCCCTCCATGGAAAGTTACACAAAAACAAGAATACATACTTCTGAATAGCAAACATTATATTTAAACAATGGGCAAATGTCTTAACGTGCAACCTTTTCCCCAGGGACTATGGGGAGATGGCGTGTCATCCCAAAAAAAATGGTTACTGGAATTTTCAACTATGCTCAAATAAATGAAGGTTAACCCAAACATCGAAGATCCTTAGCGCCGCTGTCCGTCAATTAAGACAAGCAATAGTACCATTTACGGTAAGATTTTAGCTTTTAAAGAACTTTTATTCGCCTCTTTCCCCGGCACCGAGTCGCGTTATTGTTAAATTTATTTAATTTTATAAAAAATTATGCAAAACTATGTTTATATTATCGTTAACAGGGAACAAATAATTTTAGTTTATGTAGCTTAAAGCTTAACACTTTCATTTCAAAACGGTTTCAACATGGAGCAGTAACAACATAAGTATGACTCATTGCATAAATGAGACCTTCAAGCGAAATTGGAGAGCTAGGCGAGAGGCAACTAAAAACGTGTATTCAGCTTAAAAACTTCAGTGTATTACAACTTAGATAATTTCAAATGTTGAATTAATTCTTCTTTCGGGAACATTTTCTTTGTAATTTGTTCTTTAGCTTGATTTGTCATACCCAAGGGCGTGCCACCTTGGGTGTTTACCCGCTCTCCCCTAGATCTAATCCAGAAGAGCATCCATTGTGCAATATTTAGTCCAGGACTGGAACTACTTTAATAGTACAGGCAGCTTTAATATTCCTCCTTTATTAGTTCAGTGTCAGCACTCCTGAAGACAGTTCAAAAGAACAGAGAACCATGGTCTCCACTATTATTATTTTTAACTTTTACGAAAAAGTCAATAACACAAAAGATGAAATTAATTAGTAAGAAAGAAAAGATTAAAAAAAAATGCGATGAAAGTATTCTCCTTCTGTTCGTAATCTAGCAATTTCAAGGATACAATCTATTTAAAAAAAAGAATAATCATTTACTTAAATTACCTCCACATCGAGGAAACGTAATCTTGTTAATTCCGGAAGGAGTTTAGATAAACCCAAGTCGGTAATTTTACTGCACTCGTCTAAATCCAGTTCTTCTATAGACTGTGTCAATGGTTGTGCTGCAAGGTCCATAAGACCACAATCGGTAATCTGAAATAAGAACAAACATGAAATTCAAACAACATCACATATGCCTTTACATCTAAAATCGACAAAAACTAAAGTGTAGAAAATAAAGAGTAACTATAAGAATACATGAGAAAATATTTCTTATCCTTTGCACAGTAATATAAAAGTATGTAAACATTTAAAACATTTCGAATGTATTTCCATCTATGGTTTTGTTTTTTCCAAGGTTGGAATTCAATCCCAAAGGACCTAAAACTAATAGAAAATGATAACCATTCCCTTCATTTAACTTATCATTTCAGAAAATGATCAGTTAAATGTTAAATGTGTAAGCTTGAAAGAATAGAAAAAGTTACACAAATATTGGGCAAAAGATGATATAAGTATTGCTATCTTTGATAAATATACCTGATCTGAGCATGTACAATCAAGGTATCTACTAAAAAACTCCACATAAACATTTTGTCAATACCATTGAAAAGATGTCTTACAACAGAATTAACGATTTCAATCCAGACAAGTTGAAGCCACAAATCACATCCAACATCTATGTATATCTTGGATATACCGTATCTTATTGTATTTTATAAGCCAAACAAAATCGGAAACTACGGTTAGTTTCTATTATAGAAACTATTATACGTCAGCGTATTATTTAGTTTGCTGTTAGCATTTTTTTTTATCCCGCAGAAGGGCAAATTTCCACTTTCTGAATTTACAAAAGAATTTTCCCGGGGGGGGGGGGGTTACAAAAATTACAAAAAACATAACAAAATTATTTATATTCATTTTTGTTACGATTTTACAATTCAGGCGATTTTTTTTTTGGTGGGGGGGGGCTTAAAAAACCAAAATCCCCACCCCTGGATACGACCGCGATAATGATATACCGACATTAGGTCCGTTTGAGGGTTACTAAATCTATATAAAATAGTCCTCGTAATTATAGGCCATTTCGACTGCTAGATGATTAACTTTTCTAGTTTGACTTTTGTTGTTAGCACCTAAGTTGGCAGACCCGGGAGTATGACAAATCAATCTAAAGAGCAAATTATTTATTGTTTGTTTTAAAAATTTTTATTGTTTTAAAAAAATAGAGTTGTGAGAAAGTCAAACTCTGGCGCAAAGAGCAAGGCGTTGAGGAGGGGACAGCCCCTTTCATATACGGAATAATTTCTGTTCGTTTTAAGTTTTAATGTCGTGTTAATTTTTCAATTTAATTTATAAAAAAAAATAATTTTTATTTAATTTTTAAAATTTTTTTAATTAATTGAGGTTTTTATTTTTGGTCAACGTACATGAATAATTAAAACAAATTTTGCATATTAATTTTACTTTTATTTGGTTAAATGACTTTCTCGAAACTTTAATTTAGTTTAGTTTAATTTTAGTTTAATTTTATTTATGAACATTTTTATTAGTAATAAATATACGTAACTAACGAATTAACTTACGTAACGAACTTCTATATTCATGTATTTTTAGTACGTATATTACGGGGTTCTTCCTTTAGTCAATACCTTGCTCTTAAAGCTAAATTTCAAATTTTGTTAATTCTTAAAAAATGACTCCTTAATCACAAAGACCTTTAATTAGAATAAATATCTCTTATAAAATTAATTTAAAAATATTTGGCTGAAAGAGCGAGGTATTGACTAGCGGGTGAACCCAATTCTATACGTAATATTTTCTGTTTGTTTTAAGTTTTGACGTTGCTCCTTACTTTCAGTTGAAAAAATTTTTTTTTTATGATTTCTGATCTGTTTTTAAATTATACTGGGACATCCGGCATCTCCTTCTTAGCACTGTTCCTTCCCCCCTTACCAATTCCTTCATGTCCCTATACTCTCACATAACCCCCCTCCCCCCCACTACCATAAAAGAACCCCCAAAACACTTCTGTGTGCATCCCAATAACCAAAACTATATTTTAACCTTGGATAAGGTTTATAACTTTCAGCCCGTCCCCGGGGACGTGGTAGATTAAGTCATCCTAAGAGACATAGTTATCATATTTTCGACCATGGTGAACATAATGGCTATCTCAAAATTTTGATCAGGAGACTTTAGGAAAAAATGAGCGTGGGAGGGGGCCTAGTTGCCCTCCATTTTTTCTTCACTTAAAAAGGGCACTAGAAATTTTAATTTCCATTCCAATGAGCCCTCCAACGATATTCTAGGACCACTGGGTCGATACGATCAACCCTGGGGAAAAAAAAAACAAATAAACACGCAGCCGTGATCTTTCTTCTGGCAAAAAATGCAAAATTCCATATTTTTGTAAATAGATGCTTGAAACCTCTACAGTAAGGCTCTCTGATACGCTGAATATGATGGTGTTGATTTTCATTAAGGTTCTATAGCTTTTAGGGGGTCTTTCCCCCTTTCTTCGAAAATCAGCCAAATTTTACCAGGCGCGTAACTTTTGATGGGTAGGACAAAAGTTGATGAAACTTATCTGCTTGATCTTTGATTATTAAACCTAGTCCGATTTCTAAAAACTTCAACCAAGATCTACTAAGCTTCAAACTTTTGGTTTTCTTTTTTAAGGTTTTTGAATTGTTGTAATCCTTGTTAAATGATATACACATATTTTTTCAACTACCAAGTTCTCTTTACGTAATTTAATGTCTTTTCATACTGAGTCCTTTAAAAGATATTCGATTATTAAAGCAAGTCCAATTTCTAACAACCATTTCTACTAAGCTTCAAACTTTCGTTTTTTTTAAGGTCTTTGAATTGTTGTAATCCCGTGTTGGAAAATTTACAAATATTTTTGTCATTGCCAGTTTTCTGCTATTTGAGAAATTTGATGTCTTTTCATTATGCTGTCTTTTAAAAGTATTTTATTATTATTATTGCTTGTCAGATTTCTAACAAAAATATGTGCGAAAATTGAAATTTTGGTTTTTTTCATTAAGGTCTTTGAATTGCTTTAATCCATTGTTGGAAAATTTACAAATATTTTTTACATTAACAGTTTTTTGATCTTTGAGAAATTTGATGTATTTTGATTCTGCTGTCTTTTAAAAGTATTTGATTATTATTATGGCTTGTCAGATTTCTAACAACCATATGTACTAAGCTTGAAATTTTGGTTTTGTTCATTAAGGTATTTGAATTGCTGTAATTCCTTGTTGGAAAATTTACAAATATTTTTCCCATTACCAGTTTTTTGCTCTTTGAGAAATTAAATGTATTTTGATACTGCTGTCTTTTTAAAAGTATTTGATTATTATTAAGGCTTGTCCGATTTCTAACAACCATATGTGCTAAACTTGAAATTTTGGTTTTGTTTTTTAAGGTTTTTCAATTGTTGTAATTCCTTGTCAAAATATAGATGCATATATATATATGCATATATATATATATATATATATATATATATATATATATATATATATATATATATATATATATATATATATATATATATATATATATATATATATATATATATATATATATATATATATATATATATATATATATATATATATATATATATATATATATATATATATATATATATATATATATATATATATATATATATATATATATATATATATATATATACATGTGGAAAGAAAGAGAAATACAAACTCCAAAACAGGATTGCAAACCAAGCTTCTTTAAAGAACAGGATTTGAATGCAAACTTCAAAGACAAATCGGTCACTCTATTGCAACTGAGATCCAACTCTGTCAACCCTGTGAAAAGAAAAAATAATAATATATAAAACCACACCAACAAAGACATTCTTAATCAGCATTAAATTATAAAATATTCAAGATTCTGTCGATTATTTGTATAACTCAAGAACGTACGTAAATGAAATATTCAGAGCAAGCCAAAATTCAAAACAAGTCGGGTTCTTATTATAATTATACATATCATATACAAAGACAGGGGGGTTGTGGAGCTTCATAAAATTATTCAACCCTCAAAATTGTGGAATATTTATCATTTTGCCCATAGTGTCCTATGTTCTTTGACAAATATTTTCTTGTAGAGTTAGCCTTTCCCACCAGATAAGGGTCAGAACGTATTTTACGATATAAAATAGTTGCTGAACAGAACAGAGTATGAAAATATCCTCATAGCAAAAATACGGAATAAGTCAGGGTTAGCCAGAGAACCAGGACCAGAATGACCCCAAACCACCGGCATACTAAATGTTCGGCAAATACTTCGGCAAATACGGAATATTTACCCCTCCTTCTAAGAGGTGTAAATATTTAAAACTACTGCACTAAACTACAGCTGAAGAGAAATTCCAACTGGACATCCAAATTATTTAAAAAGTCTGAACTGAAATGGGAAATTTTAGTTCTTCAATAGAAGAGTGGTTAATAAATACAAAAGTATTCCAACATAAATGATTGGGACTATTACATTAAAACATATTGAGAAATTCATTAGAAAACATTAGAAAAACACTACAAATATTTCAATAATCACCAAAAAATTAAATTAAGACAGTGAAAATCCACTGAATGTAAATTGAGTATTAAAAAAAATACTGCTTCCAGTAAATGTTAAATGGCAGTAGCCTGTAGGGAAATTAGGTTTATGTTTTGAGAGGGTTGAGTTGAGTCTTAACGTAGTTGAGTTTATAATCCAATTTATATTTATTTGAATTGCCACTTAATTTTACCGTATTTTCTGTCATTTTTTATTAATGTATTAAAAAAAAACTTTCATAAAAAAATTCTTTTAAAGAAAAGGACATAATATAAAAAAAATAAGATCAGAAAAAATAGAAACATACAATAACTCCAACTCAAAACGACCAGAAATCACTATTAAATAATAAATGAAACCCAAAACGAAGAGAAATTAAATAAACAATCATAGCAAAAAAATATACAACAGGCGCTAATATAAATTAATAAATAAATCTTAAAACAAGTAAAGATTGAATTGAATATACAAATCAAGCTTAAAACAAACAGAAATATTTTGCTAATGAAGCATAAATGAAACTGAAAACAAACATAAAT